>NC_081553.1:224828064-224969369 GCF_963082655.1 Stomoxys calcitrans
TGGCTAAATCGAGTCAGAAAGTGTTTCTGAGTCGATCAGTATAGTTATCAATGTGTCTAGCTCTCTTCCTTATTAACGTTGCAAACAAATTCACAAACTTATAATACCCTGTACCACAGTGGTGGTTTAGGGAATAACTCTTATATGGATAGCATGTGTAGAGATCTTTGTGCGGTATCTCTTTTAAGGCAAACAAAGAATGATGAACAAGAGCTGTTATGCTATTGGAGCTACATGAAGTCCGATTGGGACCATAAACGAACTGAATGGTGAACATTGTAGAAGCCGTTGTGTAATATTTCATTCCATTCGGATGAGAATTGCGCCTTGTAGGGATTCAAGCAGCAAAATCGGGAGATTGGTTAATATGGGAGCTGCATCAAGCTATAGATGATTGCGATCATATTGGGCAAGTATGTTGAAGGTCATGGGAGAAGCAGTTGTACAAAATTTTTGCCAAATTGGATCAGAATTGTATCCTCTAGAGCCTCAAAAAGTCAAGATCCCAGATCGGTATATATGGCAGCTATATCAGATTATGTACTGATTTGCGCCATATTTAATACAGTAATTGAAAGTCATAACACAACATCAGGTGCAAAATTTCATCCAAATCGGAAGAGAACTGCGCCCTCTAGCGGCTTAAGAAGTCAAGACACCAGATCGGTTCATATGGCAGCTATATCAGGTTATGGACCGATTTGAACCATACCTTGCACTATTGTTGGAAGTTATACCTAAACACCCCGTCTAAAATTTCAGTCACATCGGACGAGAACTGCGCCCTCTATAGGCTCAAGAAGTCAAGATCCCAGATCGGTTTATATGGCAGCTATATCAGGTTATGAACCGATTTGCGACATACCAAGTACAGTTGTTGGAAGTCATAACACAACATTTCATGCAAAATTTTATCCAAATCGGATAAGAACTGCGCCCTCTAGCGGCTCAATAAAGCAGGATCCCAGATCGGATTATATGGCAGCTATATCAGGTTATGTACCGATTTGCGCCATATTTAATATAGTTGTTGAAAGTCAGAACACAACACCTCATGCAAAATGTAAGCTAAATCGGTTGAGAACTGCGCCCTCTAGCGGCTCAAGAAGTCAGGATCCCAGATCGGTTTATATGGCAATTATATCAGGTTATGTACCGATTTGCGCCATGCTAAGCGCACTTGTTGGAAGTTATAGTACAACACCTCATTAAAAATTTCAGCCAAATCGGATAAGAACTGCGCCCTCTAGCGGCTCAAGAAGTCAAGATCCCAGATCGGTTTATGTGCCAGCTATACCAGGTTATGAACCGATTTGCGCCATACTAAGCACACTCAATGGAAGTCATAACAAAATAGCACGTGCAAAATTTCAGTTAAATCCGATGAGAATCGCGCCCTCTAGCGGCGCGATTCTCAGCTCCCATATAACCTGATATCCGATTTGATATTTTGAGTCTTTGGAAGCCGCAATTGTTACCCGATTTAGCTAAAATCGTGCACGTTATGTTCTGTTATGAATTTCAACATCAGTGATAAGTATGGTTCAAATCGGTCACCTGATATAGCTGCCATATAAACCGATCTTGGGTTTTGACTTCTTGAGCCTCTAGAGGACGCAATTCTTATCCGATTTGAATGAAATTGAATGAAAATTGCACGAAGTATTTTATTATGATATCTAACAACTGCCCCATGTATGGCTTAAATCGGTCAATAACCTGATATAGCTACCATATAAACCGATCTTGAATCTTGACTTCTTGAGCCACTAGAGGGCGCAATTCCTATCCGATTTGGCTGAAATTTAGCATGACGTATTTTATTATGACTTTCAACAATAACAACTGAACCGATTTGAACAAGTATGGTTCAAATCGGTTCATAACCGGATATAGTTGTCATGTTAACCGATCTTGAGACTTGACTTCTTGAGCTTCTATAGGTCACAATTATTATCCTGAAATTTTGTACGACGGACCCTCTCATGACCATCGATATACGTGTTTATTATGGTCTGAATCGATCTATAGCCTGATTCAGTTTCCATATAAAATCGGTCTCTCTATTTTGCTTATTGAGCCCCCAAAGGACGCAATTCTTATTCGAATTGGATGACATTTTACACAGGTCTGCAATATAAAGTTCAATTGTAGTCCGGACCGGACCATATCTTGATATCGCTCTAATAGCAGAGCAAATCTTTTCTTTTATCCTTTGTTTTCCTAAAAAGAGATACCGTGGCAAGAGCTCGAAAAAATCCGATCCGTGGTGGAGGGTATATAAGATTCGGCCCGGCCGAACTTAGCACGCTTTTACTTGTTATTTGTTAGCTGTTCCTCTATGCACCACCATAGTGCAGCATTCCTCTATCATCAAATCTGAATTACCAAAACACGTCCATTATTGCCACCCCCTAGACCCATGCCAAAGAAAATTAAGTTATTGCTCATATTTGCTACCGAATGCCTGATATAGTTGTTGACTAATATGTACGGACATAGAAAAAACAACAAAACAAGAGATATGGGAAGCGCCAACAACAAATGCGTAGACAAACAAATCTAAATAATATTTACACAGAATTTATGCAACAGTTAACGGGGCATATGAGCCACATAAATATTTATCTAAACTTCGCCTTCCGAAAGAATTTAAATAACACGTTCGCATTACGGCACTCCAAACAAAAACACACACCACCACCTCCAGATTGGGGTAGTGGGGAAAATGACCGAAGGATTATGGCCATGAAGTATTGAATATTTATTCGGCATTAATGTAAAGCTCTGGAGAGCAGAGTTCATGTTTCATGTGGAAAATATGTATTTTGCAGGAAAATTACAATGACAAACATGTAAAAGCGTTCTAAGTTCGGCCGTGCCGATTCTTATATACCCTCCACCATGGATCGCATTTGTCGAGTTCTTTTCCCGGTATCTCTTTTTAGACAAACAAAGGATAAAAGAAATGATCTGATATGCTATTGGAGCTATATCAAGTTATGATCCCATTCGGACCATAATTTAACTGAATGCTAGAGATCATAGAAGAAGTCATTGTGTTAAATTTCAGCCAAATCGAATAGGAATTTGCGTCCTTTAGGGGCTCAAGGAGTAAAATAGGGAGATTGGTTTATATGGGAGCTCTATCAGGCTATAATCGATTCAGACCATATTTGACATGTATGTTGAAGATCATTTTAGAAGCCGTTGTACAAAATTTCAGCCAAATCGGATAATAATTGCACCCTCTAGAGGCTCAAGAAATCAAGATGCCAAATCGGTTTATATGGCAGCTATATCATGTTACAGACCGATTTAAATCATATTGGGTACAGTTATAGTACAGTCATAACAAAACTCCTTTTGCAAAAGTTCAGCCAAATCAGATAATAATTGCGCCCTCTAGAGGCTCAATGAGTCAAGATGCCAGATCGGTTTATATGACAGCTCTATCAGGTTATGAACCAATTAAATCAAATCATATTTGGCACGTATGTTGAAGGTCACGTTTCAAACAAAGATTTCATGCATTTTTCTGAATTTTATGTGTTTTTTTAACTTTCCTATAGATCTTAAAAAATCACCCTTTATATATTCTTGGTCGTCGCAAAAATCTAAGACGATCTAGCCATATCCGTTCGTCTGTCTGTCTGTTTAAATCACGCTACACTCTATAAACATTACGATATTGAGCTGTCCATTGACAGGTTAAGTTCGAAGATGGGCTATGTCGGACTATGTCTTGAGATTTCCAAAAATATCTGGCCTAATCTAGACTTGAGGAGGTCTACAGCTCTGCTCTCATTAGCTAGAACAGACGTCTCAGTCATTGTGTCCGTCATGGCAAGTCACTGTCTAATCGGAAAAAGTGCTGTCATACTAAAGGTTGCCGGCAACGAATTTTGCAGAAGCTGGGAGGATATCGAAGAAGAAGAGACTATAGAACACCTTCTGTGTGTGTGTATGTCCCGCACTAGCAGTCAGAAGAAATTCCACTTTAGGTTTTCATTTCTTTGACAACCTGACTGATTTAGAGGATGTGAACATTTGCACGTCATTGGACTTTTTAAAGCGATCTGGATGGTTCAACCGTAAGAACTATTCCTGTTCTATTCCTGTGGTACAATGGGCGCACAATGGTCGAGAACGTCTAAGTGAGTCTGATGGCAGACTGCCACTTAAACCTAACCCAACACAACTCACTGTCCCAAGTTTCAGCAAAATCGGATAGCAAATGTGGCTGTTATGGGCCTAAGAACTTAAATCGGCGGATCGGTCTATATGGGGGCTATATCAAGATAAAGTCCGATATAGCCCATCTTTGAACTTTGAAAATCAGGCTCTCTATCAATGAGCTTAAACTTGAATCGGACATCACTCCTTGATATGTGAGAAGTTTGTCACTGTTCCTAAGTGGAATGTTGTTGGGCAAAAATCGCAAAATGAATGCTCAAACCGAACTAAACCAAATTTATTAAAGTCAGCTGGAGTAAATAAGAGAAATCATTGTACAAAATTTCTGCCCAATCGGATGAAAATAGCGCCCTCTATAGGCGCAATGTATCTGACAAAGATACATTCAGTATCGGATCCCTTATTTTTGTTCTATTTTGCAAAAAATTTTAACTTTGCCGAATATATCGATAGGAAAAATATCAATCGATTTTCAAACAAAAAATAAAATATCGATAATATTGATAGTGTCATCGATATTTTGCCAGCTCTAGTATAACGGTACCCCAATATCAATTCTTGAGACCATTGAAACCTTAATCAATTCCCCATATGATAAAGTAATTCAAATACAAACTGTGTTAATTAGGGTACATTTTTAGCAAAATCCATGGTGGTGGGTACTCAAGTTTCGGCTCGGCCGAACATAGCACGTTTTTACTGGTTTAAATTAAAATGTCTTAATAATACCAGTGGCAATAAATTTTGTCCAAATTTATTTGACCTTTATTTAATCATTTTAAAATTGATTAGAAAATGTTTTATGAAATCCTTCTTGGAAATACGCCATAAATCGTTTTTTTTTTGTTCTATTGAAATGAGATATTGGCCCCATGTTAGAGTGTCTAAAGTGCAATTTTTCTTAAATTAATTATGGCTTCCCATGAAGTGGGTGAATATGTGCATGAATCCAGTGAAGTGGATGACTGTAGCCTTGTTTTATTTAAGAACTACACAGTGCAGCACAGGGAAAAATTTATGACATCTATCCATTACAACAAAGTTTTGGATAAATTACCAGGGCAGGCTAAGGTAGAATGCCGGTGTCCAGGGTTGCCATGATATGTTATTCAAAATTAAGTCAGGGCAGCTGCACTGATATCTCTATTGTGAATGGCAATTGATCCGTATAGACTCAAAAACGGCTAAAACGATTTCCTTGAAATTTTCACAGATTGTGTAGGTTGGTCTGTAAGGAAACATAGACCATATAATTTTTTGATATCCGGGGGGTAGCGGACCCTCCCCCTAACCCCAAAAGTACTACCCAAAAATAAAAGTGGACCGATCGGCACAATATGGGATTCAAATGAAAGGTATTCAAGAGTACGAATGTCATAATAAATGTTGGGTCCAAGTACCTGGGGGGGAGGGGGGCCGCTCAAGCCCCAAAACCCCTTAAAATAGGTTTATTTGATGATCATGACAATATGGGACTCAAATTAGAGGTATTCGGGAGTAGATTACGAATATGGTCAAGAAGTAGGAATAGGCTTTGTAATTTATTGATAACGGAAGGGGGCGGACCCTCCACCGATACCCCAAAAACACCACCCAAAATCAAAAGAGGACCTATAAGGACTATATGGGTATCAAATGAAAAGTATGCGGGAGTATATAACGAATCTGGCATACAAATTCATGTCGAAGTATAGGGGGTCACCCCACCCCCACAAAAACGCCCAAAATGGGCACATTAGCCAATCACTGATATATGGGACTCGGTTTGTTTGTTCCGTATAGACTGAAAAACGGCAAAACCGATTTTCTCGAAATTTTCGCATTTTGCATAGGTTGGTCTGAAAGGAAACATAGGCTTTATTATTTTTCGGTATCAGAAGGGGGACGGACCCTCCCCCTTATGCCTAAAACACAACCCAAATTCAAAAGTGAACCGATCGAGACAATATAGGTATCAAATGAAAGGAATTGGAGAGTAGAATACGAATATGGTGTTAAAATGTGAGTCCAAGTGTCCATTAGGGCGCCCCAAACCCCAAAACTCCCCCAAACAGACATAATGGACGTTAATTTCAATATGGGGCTCAAATTAAAGGTTTTTGGGAAGTAGATTTAGAATTACTCATCAGTCATACCTTTGGTAATCACCCATTTAAACTTCTCTACTAAGTGGTGTAGCTCTGCGGCAAGCAGTTCGGATTCGTCAATAAAAAGGAAGCCCCTTATCATTGAGCTTAAATTTGTATAGAACAGCTCTCATTGATATAAGAGAAGTATCCACACTGTTCCTTAATGGAATGTTCATGGGCAAATTTGGATTTTGCCTGCATATATGTTGCAAGTTTTATTAATAAATTTCTCAAATATTTTCACTTTTTTCCCCATACTGTTTCGATGGGTTGGCGAACAGGGTTGCCACCTAATGCTAAACATACTGACTTGCACTGAATATATCTTTTAAGTTTATTTTTGTCCTTCACGGCTTGTGTGTCCACTACTAAAATAAAACACAGCATGTGTTTTTCGCTGTTTCTATGTATGTGTGAATAGTTTTGCATCAAGTTTAGTGCAAAGTGATCTAAAATTTTTTCAATGTTTGTATTTCTACTCCACTTTAATTTCTTATCTGCATTTTTCTGCCTCAAATTTAGAGTCAAAACAAACGAAAAAAAGAGACATTGATAAGGAAAGTTAAAAATAAGTTTCGAAATTAACAAAATTCATTGATATCGATTTAATCAATTTGTTTTTTTTCCATTTTTTTCTATTTTTGAACAACAACCTAGAGGCTAATATTGAATAAAACATGTATGGGAGTTATTTTTGTGCATTCTGTGCGTTACGAATAAAAATAAGAAAGAACTTCATTGCGTCTTAGTGTGTAGCTAGAAATCACTTTTATGGTATAAATAACCATTTCCATTTATCTGTCCATGCACTCGTAAGTGTAGTTCTATGTATTCATAAATTGTTGACATCAAAGTACAGATGGCAATATTTTTATCATATCACTATGATATTTGGCAAACAGTTTTTTTTTATGCCTATAGACAATGCCTACAGCAAATGGAAAACATCAATTTCTATGAAACAAATCAAAAATCATTAACCCATTAGGGACAAATGGTCGGAAAAGTATCCACGAATAGGGCTATCTTAGAAATATTCTAGCTCGAGTTAGGAAAGTGTAGGAATAAAATCAGTTAAAAAACAAGTAAGAGCGTGCTAAATTCGGCCGGGCCGAATCTTATATACCCACCAAGCAGGGATCGCATTTGTCGAGTTCTTTTCCCGGATAAAAGAAAAGTTTTGCTCTGCTATTTGTGCTATATTAAGATATGGTCCGGTTCGGACCACAATTATATTGTATGTTGGAGACCTGTATGTTGATGGTCGTGAGAGGATCCGTCGTACAAAATTTCAGGCAAATCGGATAACAATTGCGCCCACTAGAGGCTCAAGAAGTCAAGATCCCAGATCGGTTTATATGGCACCTATAGCAGGTTATTGACCGATTTTAAGCTAATTTAGGACAGATGTTGGAAATCATAGAAAAACACGTCGTGCAAAATTTTATTCCAATCGGATAAGAAATGCGCCCTCTAGAGGCTCATGTAGTCAAGACCCAAGATCGGTTTATATGGCAGCTATATCAGGTTATTAACCGATTTGAACCATACTTGGCACAGTTGTTGAATATCATAGCAAAACACGTCGAGCAAAATTTCATTTAAATCGGATAAGAATTGCGCCCTCTAGAAGCTCATGCAGTCAAGACCCCAGATCGGTTTATATGGCAGCTACATCAGCCATACTTGGCACAAATGTTGGATATCATAACAAAATACGTCGTGCAAAATTTCATTTCAATCTGATAACAATTGCGCCCTCTGGAGGCTCATGTAGTCAAGTTTCAAGATCGGTTTACATGGCAGCCATATCAGTTTATGGACCGATTTAAGCCATACTTGGCACAGTTGTTGGATATTTTAACAAAACACGTCGTGCAAAATTTCATTCCAATCGAATGACAATTGCGTCGTCAAGAGGCTCAAGAAGTCAAGGCCCAAGATCGATTTATATGACAGCTATATCAAAACATGGACCGATATGGCCTATTTACAATCCCAACCGATCTACACTAATAAGAAGTAGTTAGGCAAAATTTCAAGGACGGACGGAAGGACAGACGGATGGACAGACGGATGGACGGAAGGACGGAAGGACGGACGGAAGGACGGACGGAAGGACGGACGGAAGGACGGACGGAAGGACGGACGGAAGGACGGACGGAAGGACGGACGGAAGGACGGACGGAAGGACGGACGGAAGGACGGACGGAAGGACGGACGGAAGGACGGACGGAAGGACGGACGGAAGGACGGACGGAAGGACGGACGGAAGGACGGACGGAAGGACGGACGGAAGGACGGACGGAAGGACGGACGGAAGGACGGACGGAAGGACGGACGGAAGGACGGACGGAAGGACGGACGGAAGGACGGACGGAAGGACGGACGGAAGGACGGACGGAAGGACGGACGGAAGGACGGACGGAAGGACGGACGGAAGGACGGACGGAAGGACGGACGGAAGGACGGACGGAAGGACGGACGGAAGGACGGACGGAAGGACGGACGGAAGGACGGACGGAAGGACGGACGGAAGGACGGACGGAAGGACGGACGGAAGGACGGACGGAAGGACGGACGGAAGGACGGACGGAAGGACGGACGGAAGGACGGACGGAAGGACGGACGGAAGGACGGACGGAAGGACGGACGGAAGGACGGACGGAAGGACGGACGGAAGGACGGACGGAAGGACGGACGGAAGGACGGACAGAAGGACGGACGGAAGGACGGACGGAAGGACGGACGGAAGGACGGACGGAAGGACGGACGGAAGGACGGACGGAAGGACGGACGGAAGGACGGACGGAAGGACGGACGGAAGGACGGACGGAAGGACGGACGGAAGGACGGACAGAAGGACGGACGGAAGGACGGACGGAAGGACGGACGGAAGGACGGACGGAAGGACGGACGGACGGAAGGACGGACGGAAGGACGGACGGAAGGACGGACGGAAGGACGGACGGACGGAAGGACGGACGGACGGACGGACGGACGGACGGACGGACGGACGGAAGGACGGACGGAAGGACGGACGGAAGGACGGACGGAAGGACGGACGGAAGGACGGACGGAAGGACGGACGGAAGGACGGACGGAAGGACGGACGGAAGGACGGACGGTAGGACGGACGGAAGGACGGACGGAAGGACGGACGGAAGGACGGACGGAAGGACGGACGGAAGGACGGACGGAAGGACGGAAGGACGGACGGAAGGACGGACGGAAGGACGGACGGAAGGACGGACGGAAGGACGGACGGAAGGACGGACGGAAGGACGGACGGAAGGACGGACGGAAGGACGGACGGAAGGACGGACGGAAGGACGGACGGAAGGACGGACGGAAGGACGGACGGAAGGACGGACGGAAGGACGGACGGAAGGACGGACGGAAGGACGGACGGAAGGACGGACGGAAGGACGGACGGAAGGACGGACGGAAGGACGGACGGAAGGACGGACGGAAGGACGGACGGAAGGACGGACGGAAGGACGGACGGAAGGACGGACGGAAGGACGGACGGAAGGACGGACGGAAGGACGGACGGAAGGACGGACGGAAGGACGGACGGAAGGACGGACGGAAGGACGGACGGAAGGACGGACGGAAGGACGGACGGAAGGACGGACGGAAGGACGGACGGAAGGACGGACGGAAGGACGGACGGAAGGACGGACGGAAGGATGGACCATATTTCATATTCAAAACATCTATAAAAGGTTATGGGAAAGGTTCTCGTGCAATATTTCAGCCAAATCGGATAAGAATTGCGTCCCCTATAGGATCAAGAAGTATATTCGTGAGTTTAGTTTATATGGGAGCTATATCAGGTTTTAAACCGATTGAAACCATACTTGGTACATCTACTGAAGGTCATAGACAAACTCATCGTGCAACATTTCGGCAAAATCAGAAAAATCCGTCCGCGCATTCGCCCGACCGCATGTGGAATGCGCGCTAAATTTCGAAGGAGTAGAGCTAGACGCTTGAAATATTGCACAATTACTTATTATATATGTAGGTCGTTGCGGATTGCATACAGGCCATATCGGTTCAGATTAAAATATAGCGGCCATATGAACCGATCTTCCTATTTGACTTCTCGAGCCCTTACAAGCCGCAATTTTTGTCCAATGTCGCTGAAATTTTGCATGTAGTGTTCCGTTATGACTTCCAACAGCTGTGTCAAATATCGTCCAAATCGGTCTATAACCTGATATAGCTCCCATATAAACCAATCTCGCGATTGAGCCCTTACAAGCCGCAATTTTTGTCCGATTTGGCTGAAATTTTGCATGTAGTGTTCTGTTATGACTTTCAACAGCTGTTCCAAGTACGGTTCAAATCGGTCTTTAACCTGATATAGCTCCCATATAAACTGATCTTTTGATTTGACTTCTTGAGTCCCTGCAAGCCGCATTTTTTCGAATGTGGTTGAAATTGTTCATGTGGTGTTCCTTTATGACTTTCGACAACTGTGCCAAATACGGGCCAAATCGGTCTATAACCTGGTATAGCTCCCATATAAGTCGGTCTCTCGATTATCATTGTTCGATTCCTGGAAGCTTTAATTTTTGCTGGTTTGACAGAAGTTTGATATGAGGAACTAAATTTTGTCCTTCAACTAAATTTATTTAAAATAAATTTTTAGCAGAATTTATGGTGTTGGGTTCCCAAAATTCGGCCCGGCTGAACTTAACACGCTATTACTTGTTTTGTACCAGCTTTTTTCGATTTTCTCCCACAGTGCATCACAACCTCGGTTAAACATATTAACCTCATCACGTCAATTCCGTTGAAAAATACACCATTAATGAAACCGTAGCAACTATATGGACATATAATGAACTCTGGAACAAAATCATCAGGGATGTCGAGAGGTCTAAGACAATTCACTCTCCTAAAACATAAAATGGGCGATTGGTCTTTATGTTAGCTATATCGACATATAACCCCATCTACACCATATTCAGGATGTGTAGGAGTTTAGCACAACTCTTTGTACCAAAACTCTGCGAAGTTGGGTAAAAAAGCTCCTTTTATGGGCCTTAGCCCTTAAATCGTGAGATTGGTATGCATGACAGCTCCGAAAGAGGCCCCTTATCAACTCCTTTTATGGGCCCTAGCCCTTAAATCGTTGGACTGGTATGCGTGACAGCTCCGAAAGAGGCCCCTTATCATTGAGCTTAAACTTTAATCGGACAGCGCTCATTGAAAGGTGAGAAGTTTGTCCCTGTTCCTAAATGGAATGTTCATGGGCGAATTTGCATTTGATTAGGGGAACCTAGTCGTTCGGAGTCATAGGCGGGCATGCTTACCTCTGCGCCACCTTGGCCTTGGTTATAGTACAACTCGTACAATATTGTCAACATTGTTTTCCGATTTACAATAGAAATTTGATTATGTTGGTAATTTCTATGCAAATCAGATTCCTAGCAAAGTTTGAACAATTTCTAATTCCCAACAATACTTTCATTCCATTTCTATTTTAAAATATTTATTTATTTATTATTGTATGCTATGATAAATTTTAATTAAATTTATCACAGTCAATAATTGCTTTTTGAAATTTGCCGCCAACCATTGGCCAAGAACATCAATCAAACAGTCAGCAAACAAATGAAAGACAATCCTTTACCTTGGATATCCAAAGCAGCCGCTTCATGTGTCTGCGTGTGCTGGCAAATATTTATTTTTGGTCTAAAAACTCTGCGCCTCTGTTCAAAAAAAAAAAAAAATATTGAATTTAAATAGCACATGAAGGTGTAATTGCCACATGACATCAATCGTTCCCGTTGTCAATATCGTATATCAAAATAAATGCATTTATTAGAATTAGAAATAATGTATGGCTGGCAAGGATTGAATGGAGACTTAAATATTTACATAGATCAAAAATAGTTGGGTGAAGCAGACCTTAGTTGGGCAATAAGGGTATGCGAGCGAACAGGGGAAGTTGCAGAAAACACATGACAACGAAAGGTACACAGGTGCTTTTCGCTTTAAAAATAATAAACAATTAAAACAAAAATAATTTCCCATGGATTGGAGAGCGCATACTTTAACATAAACTCAAAATAAATGGAGAGCTAAATAGCTGTCCATTCCTGTCTGTAGACAGGAATTTCTGCTATCACACGCATCAACGCGAACCCCTTGCAGATTACTAGCTGTCGATTATTTGTGGGTTGTGCTGGTAAACTGATTTGGCAATAGGGATATTGAGCTGAAAACTTACGTAAATACTTTTGTATACCTAGCCTGGTTGACATGGACGTCCAATGTGTCTGTTTGGAGAGTTTTGGGTTTGGGGTGGCCCGCTGGGTACTTGGACTCAAATTTTTAATCCATATGCGTATTCTACTCTCTCATACCTTTCATTTGATACCCATATTGTTCCGCACGGTCCACTTTTAGTTTTGGGTGAGGTATATGGGGTAAGTGGGAGGGTGCGTCCTCTTCTGATATCGACAAATTATATAGGCTATGTTTCATTGCAGAACAATCTACAAATGCAAATTTTGCCCATGAACATTCCACTAAGGAACAGCGGCAAACTTCTCACATATCAATGAATGCAGTCCGATTGAGGTTTTTAGGCTCAATGATAAGGGTCCTCCTTTTTATAGCCAAGTTCGAACGGCGTGCCGCAGTGCGACACCTCTTTTGAGGGAATAATCTACACAATCTGTGAAAATTTCGAGAAAATCGTTTCTGCCGTTTTTGGGTCTATAGGGAATAAATAAGCAAGCCGAGTCCCATATAGTCGTAATTGGCTAATATGCCCATTTGGGGCGTTTTTGAGAGATTGGGGTGACCCCCTATATTTCGACCTGAATTTTAATGCCTGATGCGTAATTTACTCCCGAATACCTTTCATTAAGGCCCCATATGGATACGAAAGTTCAAAATGTCTGCTTGGAGGAGTTTTGGCGTTAGGACTCCCTGTTCTACTCTTCAATACCTTTCATGTGATACCCATATTGATTTTGGGTGGTGTTTTTGAAATTAGGGGGAGGGTCGGCCTTCCGATATCAAAAAATTATATAGTCTATGTTTCCTTCCAGACCAGCCTACACAATCAGTGAAAATTTCAAGGTAATCCGTTCAACCGTTTTATACCCAACACCATAGGATGGGAGTATACTTAGCATGGTAGGTTGGTCTGGAGGAAACATAGGGTATATAATTTTTTGATATCGGTAGGGGGCGGACCCTCCCCCTTACCCCAAAAGTACTACCCAAAAATAAAAGTGGACCAATCGGGACAATATGGGATTCAAATGAAAAATATTCAGGAGTAGAATACGAATTTTATCATAAAAAGTGGGTTCAAGTACCTGGGGGGCCGGTACATAAAAAGTGGGTTCAAGTACCTGAAAAGTATGCGGGAGTAGATAACGAATTTGGCATACAAAATCAGATTGAAGTATAGGAGGTCACCACACCCCCACAAAAACGCCCATAAATGGGCACATTATCCAATCACGGATAAATGGAACTCGGTTTGTTTGTTTCGCATAGATTGAAAAACGGCAGAACCGATTTTCTCGAAATTTTCGCATATTGTGTAGGTTGGTCTGGGAGGAAACATAGGCTATATCATTTTTCGGTATCGGAAGGGGGACAGACCCTCCCCCTTATGCCAAAAACACAACCCAAAATCAAAAGTGGAGCCATCGGGACAATATAGATATCAAATGAAAGGTATTGGAGAGTAGAATACGAATATGGTATTAAAATTTAAGTCTAAGTGCCCATCGGGCCGCCCCAACCCGAAAACTCCCCCAAACAGACATATTGGTCGTTCATTTCAATATGGGGCTCAAATGAAAGGGATTCGGGAGTAGATTTCGAATCTGACATGGAAAATCAGATCGAAGTATAAGGGTTCAAGCCAACCCTCAAAAATGCCATTGGACCCATTATGACTATATGATACTTGGCTGAAAAGATTTTCTTAAAGATTTCATAGATTGTGTACGTTTGTCTGGAAGGAAACATATGCTATTTAATTTTTAGATATCGGGTGGAGGCGGACCCTCCCCCTTACCCTAAAAACGCCACCCATATCCGAAAGTGGTCTGATGGGCACAATAAGGGTATCAAATAAAAGGTTTTGGAGACACGAAAACGAAAATGGTTTAAAAATTTAGGTCCAAGTACCCAGCAACTGAGCCAAGTACGATCTGCCTATTTGACTTCTTGACCTCTTACAAGCCGCAATTTTTGTCCCATTTGGCTGAAATTCTGCATGCGGCGTTTTATTGCGACTTCAAAAAATCGTGCCAAACGGTCCAAATCAGTCTATAACCTGATATAGCTCCCATGTAAACCGGTATCTCGATCATCCTTGTTTGGTTTCTAGAAGTTTTAATTTTTACTGGTTTGACAGAAGTTTGGTATTCAGAATCAACGAAATTTATTTGTATAAATTTTTAGCAGAATCCATGGTGGTGGGTTCCCAAGATTCAACCCGGCCAAACTTACCCCACTTTTACTTGTTACCGATGTTCTCTCCAGTATTTGAACCCAAGCCTTCAGCTTCAGCCAGCCCTTTAAAACTAAAAATTCCAATATCGAATCGTAGT
This sequence comes from Stomoxys calcitrans, assembly GCF_963082655.1. Taxonomy (NCBI): domain Eukaryota; kingdom Metazoa; phylum Arthropoda; class Insecta; order Diptera; family Muscidae; genus Stomoxys; species Stomoxys calcitrans. The sequence continues at coordinate 224,842,991 of NC_081553.1, forward strand.
TGCAATCCTGGGTCAATGTGAGGCCTCAGAACAGAGATATTCCTATTCGAGAAATTAGAGTCCACCGAGTTTACTACGCTTTGCAATGGCATTCATCATTACCTACTATTAATTGGCGCGTGTAATTTCAAGCTTCTTTATTTTCGTAATAAGTGACGCATTTTCCCAACTTCTCACACATATTCAATCCTTCAAGTGCCACTTGAATATCTCATGCGCATTTTCCCCCATTTTTATAGACGCAATAACTCTTTCAACACTTCTAGTGATGAGAAAACGTCACACCACATCATCCATTTTCAATTGCTAGTCAATTAATTGACCATCATTTATTTTTAGTTCATGTCTATTTTTAAAATGTATAAATCCCAAAATATAACACGCCAGACTTTATCAATTAATTTTAATTTTCAAAAAAAAAACACATGAATTACGTCCATTGCCAATGACAAAGTCAATAGTTTCTGAAGTAGACACGAGAGAACTGCAGATAAGATTAAAACTACTACGGCGATGGGGTTTGCAGGCATATGTACAACTCCTCCTACCCTTATGTATTTGATGGCACACTATTGAGAGGAGATTTCCCAAATGCAATGGCAATGCATTTTAAAAAATAAATGAAAACCATTTACATTGTTTATTGAATGGAATGGTGGGATATCGAATAGTTCAAAAGGGGGGAAACGATGCAAAATGTTTTTTACAATATTTGAAATAGTGGTTTTGTGATGGTTGGTTTGTAGCATGTCGAAATAGTTAAATTTTACTCTTAACTCAGTTAAAATTTACTCTTAACTCAGAATGAAAGAAACTGGGAGTCGTTGATGAGGATACGCCCAACGAGTAATGCACATTTCATTATACCCACCACATTTTCTTATACCCACCACATTTTCTTATACCCACCACATTTTCTTATACCCACCACATTTTCTTATACCCACCACATTTTATTTTACCCACCACATACCCACCGCCATAGGAAATGGGGTATATTCATTTAGTCATTTCGTTTGCAATACATCGAAATATCCATATCCGATCCTACAAAGAACATATATTTCGGATCGTCGTAAAATTCTAAGACGATATAACGATGTCCATGCGTCTGTCCGTCCATCTGTTGTAATCACTCTACAGCCTTCAAAAATTGAGATATTGAGCTGAAATTTGGCACAAACACGTCTTTTTGCTGCACACAGGTTAAGATCTTGACCAAATCGGACCATATTTAGTTATAGCTACCATATAGACCGATCTGCCAATAAAGGGTCTGAAACGCATATAAGCTTTATTTATTACCAGATTTCGCTGAAATTTGAAACGGTGAGTTGTTCTACGCCTCCCGGTTTCCGACTAAAATATGGTTAAAATTGGACTATATTTAGATATAGCCGCCATATAGACGGATCTGCCGATAAAGGGTCGAAAGCCCATAAAAGTTTTATTTATTATCCAATATAGCTGAAATTTAAAACAGTAACTGAATTTAAGCCTACCCACATCCCACACAAATATGGTTCTGATTGGACCATAAATTCCATATAGACCGATCTGACGGTAGAGGGTCTAAAGCCCATTAAAGCTTTATTTATTTCTCGATTTCGTTGAAGTTTTTAACAGTGAGTTGTGTTAAGCCTCCCGACATCCCACCCAAATATCAGACTATATAGATATAGCTGTCATATAGACCGATCTTCCAATATAGTCCCATAAAAAGCGGATTTATGCCTGCTTTCGCAAAAACTGATACTCGACATGATACGATTAAGGGTCATGGAGAGACCGGTTTACATGGAAGCTATCTCAGTTAATGGACCGATTTATACCGTTCTTGGAACAGTTGTTGGAGATCATTACATAGCACCACATCCAATATTTCAGTCACATTGCGGCTTCTAAGGGCTCAAGATGTCAAATCGGTTTATATGGGAAATATATCAGGTTATAGATCGATTGGGACCGCATTTGACTAAGTTGTTGAAAATCATAGCAGAATACTACCTGCAAGATTTCAGCTAAATCGGACCAAACATGCGGCTTGCAGGGGCTCAAGTAGTCAAATCGGGAGATTAGTTTATATGGAAGCCATATCAGGGTATAGACCGATACGGACCGTACTTGGCACAGTTGTTGAAAGTCATAACAGAACACCGTTTGCTAAATTTCAGTCAAATCGGACAAAATTTGCGGCTTCCTGGGGCTCACGAATTCAAATCGGAGATCGGCTTATATGTGAGCTGTATCAGGTTATAGGCCGATTTGGGCCATACTTAACACACTTTTTGGATGTCTTAACAGAATACAGTATGCAAAATTTCAGCCAAATCAGACAAAAATTGCGGCTTCCATGGGCTCAAGAAATCAAATCGGAAGATCGGTTTATATGGGAGCTATATCAGTTTATATACCGATTTGGACCGTACTTCACACATTTGTTGCAAGTCATAACAGAATACTAAATGTAAAATTTCAGCCAGATCAGACAAAAATTACGGCTTCCAGGGGCTCAAGAATTCAAATCGGGAGATCGGTTTATATGGGAGCTATATCAGATTATAGACCGATTCGGACTGTACAGTTGTTGGAAGTCTTAAAAGAACACCGTATGCAAAATTTCAGCCAATTCGGATAAAAATTGCTGCTTCCAGGGGCTCAAGAAGTCAAATCGGAGATGGGTTTGTATGGGAGCTATATCAGGTTATAAACTGATTTGGACCGTACTTGGCACAGTGGTTGAAAGTCATAACCGAACACCGTATGCAAAATTTCAGCCAAATCGGACAAAAATTGCGGCTTCCAAGGGCTCGTGAAGTCATTTTGGGAGATCGGTTTATATTGGAGCTATATGCAAATCTAAACCGATATGGCCCATTTGCAATCCCCAACGTCCTACATCAATATTAGGTATCTGTGCAAAATTTCAAGCGGCTAGCTTTACGCGTTCCACCGCTTTCGTGATTTAGACAGACGAGCGGACGAACGGATGGACGAACAGACTGACGCACGGACTGACAGACATGGACGCACCGACGGACTAACGGACATGAATAGATCGAATCAGATTGTCAAGAAGATCCCGAATATATATACTTTATGGCGTCGCAGATCAATATTTCGAGGTGGTACAAACTAAATGACTAGATTAGTATACCCCCATCCTATGGTGGTGGGTATAATAAAAAAGGATAGTTATCATATACTTGATGGTGTGTATATGAAGTTCGTCACGGTCGGCCTTAACACGTTTTTACTTGTTAAACCCTCCACCATACGATGGGGGTTTCCAATTTCATCATTCGGTTTATAACTCATCGAAATATTCATCTAAGACCCCATAAGTATATATATTCTTGATCGTCACAACGTTTAAAGTCTATCTAGCCATGTCCGTGCGTTCGTCGGTCCGACTGTCGAAAGCACGCTAACTTTCGAAGGAGTAAAGCTAGCTGCTTGAAATTTTGCCCAAATTATTATTAGTGCAGGTCGGTTGGTCGGTTGTTAATGGGTCGGTTGTTAATGGGCCATGCTAATGGGTCCATGTTTTGATATACAGCGGTCAAAAAAAGTATTCATCATTAGCAAAATTGATAATAAATTCACTTATTTTGGGTAATTGAAGAAAATTTAAAGTAAACAAATAATGCAGTTTTATGCAATAGTTTATTTTTCGTAACAATAACACCAAAAACAGAACAAAAAAGTATTCATCATTGATGTGCTATCATCAAAGTCAAATTCAAATATTATTTGGGAATCCCCCTTTTCTGTTTTATTTAGTAAAGGAGGCTTTGCCCTTGACAGCAAATATTTAATTTCATTGAAAATATAGTTTTTGTCAAAATGGGTCGTAAGCAAAACGAGGTTTCTGATGAGGTAAAAGTTTTGATAATAAAACACCACAGGAATGGTTTAACTCAAAAAACTATCAGTGAAATATTAAATAGACCACGATCTACTATACAATCCATCATCAGAAAGTGGACAGAAACGAAAACTGTTGACAATAAACCAAGATCTGGTCGACCAAAAGCACTTTCAGTTGGAGATGTGCGTTGGCTAGTGCGGCAAGTTCAGAAAACTCCGAAGACAAATGCGACCATTCTTCGTAAAAACACTATGGAATATTTAGGGAAGGAAGTTACTACACAAACAATTCGAAATACACTCAAAAGGCATAGTTACAGAGGAAGAACTGCACGTAAGAAGCCCTTTATAAATAAAATAAACCGAGTGAAAAGGCTAAACTTCGCAAAAATGTATGTAAAACAGCCCGAATCATTTTGGAAAACAGTCATTTTTGCAGACGAGAGCAAGTTTAATCTTTTTGGGTGCGATGGAAAGGTCATAGTGTACAGAAAACCAAATACAGAGCTTGAAGAACGAAACACAGTTGCTACTGTAAAACATGGTGGAGGTGGTTTAATGGTTTGGGGGTGTATGGCGGCTTCAGGAGCGGGAAATCTTGAAATTATTAATGGAGTAATGGATCATAAGTATTACATTGACATTTTAAAGAGGAATTTAAAAGATAGTGCTGTAAAACTTGGGCTTGGTAATAACTTTCAATATTATCAAGATAATGACCCCAAACATTCTGCTTTAAATACCAAGATGTGGATGCAGTATAACTGCCCCAAAGTCATTAAAACTCCTCCTCAAAGTCCCGACTTGAACCCAATTGAACATCTTTGGGAACATCTCGAACGCAAATTGAGAACGCGCAATTTTTCGAGCAAGAGTCAAATGCAACAGGTGATAATGGAGGAATGGACTAATATAGACCAAAATATAACCGCTAAATTAGTCCAATCGATGTCAAACCGTTTAAAAGAAGTTATAAGACGCGGTGGTCGAATAACAAAGTATTAATTTTTTTAAATTATGTTATTTATTTTTTTGTTTTTTTGCAATGATGAATACTTTTTTTGTTTAATTTTTTGTGTTCAGCTGTAAAATGGCCCTTTTTGTTCCAATAAATACTATTTTTTTCTTTAAAAACAATGAAATTGTGTACATATATATCACACAAGCACTACTGCATCATTAGTTTAATATGTTTTTATTCCAATTGTCTTTTGTAGACTTACTAAAAAAAAAACATTGAATGATGAATACTTTTTTTGACCGCTGTAGCTGCCATATAAACCGATCTTGATTTCTTGAGCCAATTGAGGTCCCAATTCTCATCCAATTTGGCTGAAATTGTGCACGAAGTGTTTTGTTATGATTTCAAACAACTGCGCTGAGTATAGTTGAAATTGGTCCATAACCTGATATAGCTGTCGTATAAACCGATCTGGGGTCTTGACTTCTTGAGCCTCTAGAGGGCGCAATTCCTATCCGATTTAGCTGAAATTTTGCACGATGTGTTTTATCATTATTTCCAACAACTGTCCTAGGTATGATTAAAATCGGTTCAAAACCTGATATAGCTGTTATATAAACCGATCTGAGGTCTTGACTTCTTGGGCCTCTAGAGGGCGCAATTCTTATCCGATTTGGCTGAAATTTTGCATGACTTGTTTTTTTATAACTTCGAACAACTGCGCTAAATATGGTTAAAATCGGTTCATAACCTGATATAGCTGTCATATAAACCGATCTGGGGTCTTGACTTCTTGAGCCTCTAGAGGGCGCAAATCCTATCCGATTTTGCTGACTTTCAACAACTGTGCTAAATATGGTTCAAATCGGTCTATAACCTGATATAGCTGCCATATAAAACGATCTGGGATCTAGACTTCTTAAGCCACTAGAGGGCGTTATTATTATCCTATGTGGCTGAAATTTTGTACAACGGCTTCTCCCTTGACCTTCAACATACGTGTCAAGTATGGTTTGAATCGGTCTATAGCCTGATGCAGTTCCTATATTAACCGATCTCCCTTGTTTACTTCTTGAGCCCCTAAAGGGCACAATTCTTATTCGAATTGGCTAAAATTGTACACAATGACTTCTACTACGGTCTCCTACATTCATTCTAGTCCAATTCGGACCATAACTTGATATAGCTCTAATACCATAGCAATTTTTTTCTTTTATCCTTTGTTTGCCTAAATAGAGTTACCGGGAAAAAACTCGATAAATGCGATCCATGGTGGATGGTATATAAGATTCGGCTTAGCCCAACAACTTTCATCTGATCGTCTTCAAATTTAGTACAGACATGTTTTTCGGCCTAGAGACAAAGCCTGTTGAAATTGGAAAAAATCGGCTCATATTTGGATATAGCTCCCATATGTTCGTCCGATTTGCAGTAATACTGCAAATAAATGGTCGTTTGTTAACCAATTCTCTCGAAATTTGTCAGGAAATATTTTTGTATGAATCTTAATATTACTAGTGAATTTCATAGAAATCGGTTCAGTTTTAGATATAGCAGTCATATATGTTTATCGCCCGAGTTTCACTCCAAGAGCCACTGCAAACACATTTATTGACCAATCTTGCCAACATTTTGCACAACGCTTCCCTCGATGACTTTTACAATGTCTAAAGAGGTTGCTTGAAATCGGTTCAGATTTAGATAAAGCTCTCATATATATCTCATATATTTTACTTTATTTTATTTTATTATTATTATTTTATTTTATTTGTTTGTGTGTTTTTTCTTTGAGGTGCCACTCATTTTCTTGCATTCTTCCTTCCTTTTAAATTTTGCTACTCATTTTAAGGTATCACCAATTTTCTCCAGCTTATCATATTTTCCATCATTACTTCACTTCATTGTCCTCAATGTCAAGAAAATTTGAGTTGACATAAAAGCTTGGTTGGGTGATATGAAGGCAAGCCTCTGCTTCAAGAACCTCAAGGGCAACGGCGACAAGTGTACCGAAATTGTCTTTACCAAGTTGTCATACATGCGATATGCCTGGTGCTTGGAATGCATCTTTGTTGTCCTGCATAAAATTTCAGCTGAAATGTGTTTTGTATAACCAAGAAAAAGAAGAAAAAATCCTTTTTACATGAATGTCAAAAGGAAACCAGAAAAAAATGCTATAAGGAGTTAAACTGACCCTTGTAATAATATGCAAATTGTGTGGATGCACCAAGCATAACGGCGACAACTTGTTGCCATTTTGTGAACTACAAAAGATGAAAATGTCATACAAGGTTTATGAAAAAATTTAATATATGATCGGCATTTAAGTGCAGTTGCTGAGATAAGAAAAACAAAAGACCAAAACAGACAATAATTTTATTATGACATTACATTTTCAATAAATCAAGTCACTCAGAGGGGAACCTCTATATGTGGAAGGTGGTAAGGAAAAACTTTTTAGCTGAAGCAAAGACTTCAGTTTTGATAAATTTGTTTTCTGCCACCACTTATGTTTGGTATAAGATGATAAATCCTGCCCTATCCATGACTCTTCTAAAATTGATGATTGCTGAATGCATAGGTGTTGGCACAAATAGCGTGATATGAACTTTATGCATTTTACAACAACTTTCTATGAGTTTTACTTTTGTTTTTAGTATTACCATCACAAATGATGGTTAACTTCTTACCAAGAATCATTTGTGTATAGCATAAAAAAAATTCTCCGTATTTGGCATACTGCCTAGTGTGGATAAGCGGTGCTTACCTAACTTCCAAAAGAGGATAACTAATTATTTGCCTTGTTTTATTTTTGCAAATTGCAAATTTGTCCATGAACATTCCATTAAGGAACAGGAGCAAACTTCTCACACTTCTTGAACCCCTAAAGGCCCCAATTCTTATTTGAATTGGCTGAAATTTTACACAATGACTTCCTTATTCTCTTTAATACCTGAAAGGAGATACCGAGAAAAGAGCTCGACAAATACGATCCATGGTGGAGGGCTTATAAGACTTAACCCGGACGAACTAAGCACGCTTTTACTAGTTTTGTTTTATTTTTTTTTTTTTTTTTTTTTTTTATTTTGTTTTATTTTATTTTAAAGGGTGATTTTTTTGAGGTTAGGATTTTCATGCATTAGTATTTGACAGATCACGTGGGATTTCAGACATGGTGTCAAAGAGAAAGATGCTCAGTATGCTTTGACATTTCATCATGAATAGACTTACTAACGAGCAACGCTTGCAAATCATTGAATTTTATTACCAAAATCAGTGTTCGGTTCGAAATGTGTTCATTCACCGTAACGTTGCGTCCAACAGCATCTTTGAAAAAATACGGTCCAATGATTCCACCAGCGTACAAACCACACCAAACAGTGCATTTTTCGGGATGCATGGGCAGTTCTTGAACGGCTTCTGGTTGCTCTTCACTCCAAATGCGGCAATTTTGCTTATTTACGTAGCCATTCAACCAGAAATGAGCCTCATCGCTGAACAAAATTTGTCAAAATTTGAACACATTTCGAACCGAACACTGATTTTGGTAATATAATTCAATGATTTGCAAGCGTTGCTCGTTAGTAAGTCTATTCATAATGAAATGTCAAAGCATACTGAGCATCTTTCTCTTTGACACCATGTCTGAAATCCCACGTGATCTGTCAAATACTAATGCATGAAAATCCTAACCTCAAAAAAATCACCCTTTATTTTATTTTTTTTTTTATTTTGTTTTATTTTATTTTATTTTATTTTATTTTAATTTATTTTATTTTATTTTATTTTATTTTATTTTATTTTATTTTATTTTAGTTTATTTTATTTTATTTTATTTTATTTTATTTTATTTTATTTTATTTTATTTAATTTTATTTAATTTTATTTTATTTTATTTTATTTTATTTTATTTTATTTTATTTTATTTTATTTTATATTATTTTATTTTATTTTATTTTATTTTATTTTATTTTATTTTATTTTATTTTTTTTTCTATTTTATTTTATTTTATTTTAATTTATTTATTTTATTTTATTTTATTTTATTTTATTTTATTTTATTTTATTTTATTTTATTTTATTTTATTTTATTTTATTTTATTTTATTTTATTTTATTTTATTTTATTTTATTTTATTTTATTTTATTTTATTTTATTTTATTTTATTTTACTTCATTTAATTTAATTTAAATTTTTTTATTTTATTTTAATTTTATTTTAATTTGTTTTATTTTATTTTACTTCATTTAATTTAATTTAAATTTTTTTATTTTATTTTAATTTGTTTTATTTTATTTTATTTTATTCTATTTAATTTTATTTTATTTTATTTTAAAAAAAAAATTTTAAAAACTTTTCTTCATTTTTTTGTAATGATTTCCCTTTTATTTTTTTTTTTTAATTTTACGTTTAAAAATTTAATGTTGTCCATTTATCTCCCTTGCTTTCAATTAATTATCTACTGGAACCCATTAAGATACCTTGCTAACCATATGTTTCAAATGTGTTGCCCCTGCTGGCTGTCTTTCATTTTAACGTTAAGCAACTTTGCTTATTGTTCTTGCATCGCCAACTGATGTTCTTGGCATGTTTATGGACAACATTTTTGTTTTTCATTTGGGCAGACAAAATTACTTTTTGAGCTTAAGCAAAAATAACATTCCGAAATGCAAATGTTAATATAGTTTGCCATGTTACAAGTGTGACATTTATGTGATAAATTAAAATAATTGACTCAATTGCTGGGGTAAGTAGTTTGCCAACGACAGCAGAGATAAATGACATGGTGAAAATTACTCTACAAGACTTATTTGTAATTTAAAACTTTTATGAGAATATAATAATGTGAAAATAAAAGCCACCGTGGCGCAGAGGTAGAATGTCCGTCTATGACGCCGAGTGACTGGGTTCAAATCCCGGCGCGAACATCAGAAAAATTTACAGCGGTGTTTATCGCCTTACTAATTCGATCTAAATTTGTAATGTATCCTGCCATGTTTAAACTTCTCTACCAAGAGATGTCGCTATGCGGCACGTTGTTCGGACTCGGTATAAAAAAGGAAGTCCCTTTATATTGAGCTTAAAAATTCATCGGACTGCACTCATTGATATGAGAGAAGCATCCCCTGTTCCTTAGTGGAATGTTCTTAGGAATTTTAGTTTAGTATAATAATGTAAAAGTGGCAATGAGTTTTATTATTTTTAGAAATACCTGACTTCATTCCTTTAGATTGTAAAGGCTGTGGTACCATAGGTTGAAGGAGTCTAGTATTGTTGCCCAACTAATCCACATATTGCAATTGTACATGGTTATTGTTTACTTTCATATATGTAGAGTCAACAGCTTTTCCAATTATGAAAATAGATTTGAAAGCATTACTTAGTTCTTATTAAAGAACAAAACATCACTAAAATCTATTTATTTATCACATATCCTTACTATAGGCGTTTGTGGCCACTCATCATGTCCTCAATATACTAAATTGAATAAATTCCTTGGCTTTAAAGCAATTTCTTGTGTACATTTTGTTAGCATTTTTGAAAGTGATGCTGCAAAACAATTGCATTTATGATAGTAGCTGTTTCGTTTTGGAAGATTCTCAATGTCCATTCATGCAGTTGTGATAAAATATTGCATTTTAGTCTGTTTTCTATGATATGCCAATATTTTGCAATAGAAAATATTTTTTATATCATAGTTGACTGCAAAACATCATCCCACCACCACCACTACCCAATTCAATAATTTATTATCCACAATTGCTTGCAACGCCTAGAACATATCGAGCGATATGGGGAACTTTTAGCACACAGAACAGACCATACCAACCAAACAGTTATAACAATTGTTGGCCATAGACATATGAGACGATAAGTTTTTGTTATTTTATGTGAAAAGGAAATTTGAAAAATTTGATTTGCCACAATTTGTTTTTATTACAACGCAAGTGTTTGTTTTACTTTTTTTTGTTTTTGCTGGCTTCCATCAAAGTTTTCCTTTCTTTTTTTTAAAGCCACATCTTCTCAAACAAATCGTGTAATGGGTGTTGTATGAGTGATAGAAGTTACAGAACACTCATACAACACATGGTACGGTCAAGTAAACAATGAAACTAATATAATTTTTGGCTGCAGTTACAATTTCTATACCCTTCACAATAGGGTGGGGGTATACTAATTTCGTCATTCCGTTTGTAACACATCGAATATTCACACATTCTTGATCGTCGTGACATTCTTAGTCGATTTAACAACGTCCGTCCGTCTGTCCATCTGTCCGTCTATTCGTGAATCCCTCTTTCCGTGCGCCCAAGTGTCCGTCTGTCTGTGGAAATCACGACAGCGGTCAAACCAAAAAAAAGAAAAGAAGATGATGCAATTTAGCGACGTCCGTCCACCTGTCCATCCGTCCGTCTGTCCAACCGTCCGTCTGTCCATCCGTCCGTCTGTCCATCCATCCATCCGTCCGTCTGTCCATCCGTCCGTGTGTCCATCCGTCTGTCCATCCGTCTGTCTGTCCACCCGTCCGTCTGTCCATCCGTCCGTTTGTTCATCCGTCCGTCTGTCCATCCGTCCGTCTATCCATCCGTCCGTCTATTCGTGAATCCCTCTTTCCGTGCGTCCAAGTGTCCGTCCGTCCGTCTATTCGTGAATCCCTCTTTCCGTGCGTCCAAGTGTCCGTCTGTCTGTGGAAATCACGACAGCGGTCGAACGAAAAAATGAAAAGAAGATGATGCAACTTAGCGACGTCTGTCCGCCTGTCCATCCGACTGTCTGTCCATCCGTCCTTCTGTCCATCCGTCCGTTTGTCCATCCGTCCGTCTGTCCATCCGTCCGTCTGTCCATCCGTCCGTTTGTTCATCCGTCCGTCTGTCCGTCCGTCCGTCTGTCCATCCGTCCGTCCGTCTGTCCATTCGTCCGTTTGTCCATCCGTCCGTCTGTCCATCCGTCCGTCTGTCCATCCGTCCGTCTGTCCATCCGTCCGTTTGTCCATCCGTCCGTCTGTCTATCCGTCCGTCTGTCTATCCGTCCGTCTGTCCATCCGTCCGTCTGTCCATCCGTCCGTCTGTCCATCCGTCCGTCTGTCCATCCGTCCGTCTGTCCATACGTCTGACTGTCCATCCGTCCTTCTGTCCATCCGTCCGTTTGTCCATCCGTCCGTCTGTCCATCCGTCCGTCTGTCCATCCGTCCGTTTGTTCATCCGTCCGTCTGTCCGTCCGTCCGTCTGTCCATCCGTCCGTCTGTCCATCCGTCCGTCTGTCCATCCGTCTGACTATCCATCCGTCCTTCTGTCCATCCGTCCGATTGTCCATCCGTCCGTCTGTCCATCCGTCTGTTTGTCCATCCGTCCGTCTGTCCATCCGTCCGTCTGTCCATCCGTCCGTCTGTCCATCCGTCCGTTTGTCCATCCGTCCGTCTGTCCATCCGTCCGTCTGTCCACCCGCCGTCTGTCCATCCGTCCGTCTGTCCATCCGTCCGTCTGTCCATCTGTCCGTCTGTCCATCCGTCCGACTGTTCATCCGTCCGTCTCTCCATCCGGGCCCCCCTACCTCAAAACTTCACCAAACAGACATGTTGGACGTTCATGTCAATATGGGCCTCAAATTAAAGATATTCGGGAGTAGATTTCGAATCTGGGATACAAAATCAGATCGAAGTACAATATAAGGGGTTACGCCACCCCTAAAAACCGTCATTAGACCCATTATATCTATAAAATACATGTTTCATAGATTGTGTACGTTTGTCTGGAAGGAAACATAGGCTTTATAATTTTTAGATATCGGGTGGAGGCGGACCTTCCCCCTGACCCCAAAAAAGCCACCCATATCCGAAAGTGCTCCGATGGGCACCATGAGAGTATCAAATGAAAGGTATTGGAGACCAGAAAACGAATATGGTAATAAATTTGGGTCCAAGTATCCAGAGGGTAATGGAAGATCGCTCACCCCCAAATAACACCAAATGGGCATATTAGCCGACCATGGCTATACGGGACTCAAATGATAGGTATTAGGGAGTAAATTATCCAATTTTGAAGCCAAGTGTTTCGGGGTACGCCCTAAAGCACCCCCGTAAACTGAACTTCATTTCCATTGGGAATAAAGAACGATTTTGAATCTATTTTCAGTGCCGGTGGCCGCTCCAGTCCCAAAACACCCTCCAAACGGTTCATATTTATCGGCCATGGCTATATGGAGCTCAAATTAAAGGGATTTTTAAGTGCATCACGAATTTCAGATCCATATTTGAGTCGAAATGTCTGAGGTGCCATCCCTCCCCTTAGAACCGAGAGGGGGCAAATTCTCACACAACAATGAGTGCTTTCCGATTCAAGTTTTAACTCAATGATAAAGGGACCTTTTTTTATAGCCGAGTCCGAACGGCGTCCCGTAGTGCGACACCTCTTTGAGGAAAATTTTTTCAAAGACAATGCATGGCATTGTTCCTCGCAAATGTCGCCAACATTAAGAGGGGATAAAAACCACTTTGTCCGATGTTCTCGCCAGGATTCGAACGCGTTCAGCATCATAGGCTATAATGGCATGAATTCGATATCTGCATTCAGGGCGTAGTGTCCCCACCTAAAAAAGATAAAAGTGAGTTAAAGAAGGCGCAGCGGACCGGGCCCGGTTTGGCAAGTGAGCCTATAAAAGGAGCATTTTTTACCGGCACAGCAAGTGCCGGTACCCCTCTAAACCTTTTTGTTGAATATCTTCCAGATCGGACCATAGTAGGATATAACTGCCATATATAACCGATCTCCCGAAATAGAGTATTGAATCCATAAAACGAGCATTTTTCATCCGATTTGGATGAAATTTGAACGCACTGTGCGTTTTGGTTTCCATTTTTGACTTCCTGAGCCCCAAGAGGCCTCATTTGACTTAAATTTGCCACATGGATGTCTATTCTGTCTTCCAATATATTTGCCGAGTACGATACGAATCGTTCTATAGACTGATATTGGCCCCATAGAAACAGATGAACGGATTTGCTTCTGGAGCAGCCTTATTTTGTTTTTGATTTGGCAGAAATTTGGACCAAGGACTTCTGTTTTGACTATCAACATTCGTGCAAAGTATGATCTGAATTTGTATATAAACTGATTAAACCCCCATAGAAGACGATCTCCAGTTTTGATTTCCTCAGTCCCTAAAGGCCTCAATTTTCTTGTGATTTGGCTGAAATTTGGCCCAAGGACTTCCGTTTGGACTTACAACACCCGTACCTAGTATCCACCAACACCCGTACCGGTATATAAATGGATATAGGCCCCATATAAACCTACAACCTGGCGGAATGCATTGACATCGAGGCGGTTTTTAACAATGTGCGGACCGACACACTGATCCAATCCTTAGACCAGTGACGGGTGGAACCGGTCCTTAAAGACTGGATAAACCATATGCTAAGGAACAGGTGGATAAATTATGAATCCCTTGGCATAAATATAGGGGAGAAAGTGGCACAAGGCACGCCACAGGGGGCATTTTATCACCACTTCTATGGGTGACCACCAGGAATTACCCTATTACGGATGCTGACTGAGAAAGGATTTGAACCCGTCTGCTATGCTGAGGATGTTATACTACTTCTAAGCGGTAAGGACCCGGACGAGCTATGCAGAAGGTCCGAAAGGGTCTCTCGCAAGGCACGCCACAGGCGGCACTTTTTCGCCACTCCTATGGGTGACCACCATAATGACCTACTCCTAAGGGCTAAGGATCTAAACGAGCTATGCAGAAGGGCCGAAAGGGTCTTGCATATGTCTGTCTTGTCTGTCTTGTCTGTCTTGTCTGTCTTGTCTGTCTTGTCTGTCTTGTCTGTCTTGTCTGTCTTGTCTGTCTTGTCTGTCTTGTCTGTCTTGTCTGTCTTGTCTGTCTTGTCTGTCTTGTCTGTCTTGTCTGTCTTGTCTGTCTTGTCTGTCTTGTCTGTCTTGTCTGTCTTGTCTGTCTTGTCTGTCTTGTCTGTCTTGTCTGTCTTGTCTGTCTTGTCTGTCTTGTCTGTCTTGTCTGTCTTGTCTGTCTTGTCTGTCTTGTCTGTCTTGTCTGTCTTGTCTGTCTTGTCTGTCTTGTCTGTCTTGTCTGTCTTGTCTGTCTTGTCTGTCTTGTCTGTCTTGTCTGTCTTGTCTGTCTTGTCTGTCTTGTCTGTCTTGTCTGTCTTGTCTGTCTTGTCTGTCTTGTCTGTCTTGTCTGTCTTGTCTGTCTTGTCTGTCTTGTCTGTCTTGTCTGTCTTGTCTGTCTTGTCTGTCTTGTCTGTCTTGTCTGTCTTGTCTGTCTTGTCTGTCTTGTCTGTCTTGTCTGTCTTGTCTGTCTTGTCTGTCTTGTCTGTCTTGTCTGTCTTGTCTGTCTTGTCTGTCTTGTCTGTCTTGTCTGTCTTGTCTGTCTTGTCTGTCTTGTCTGTCTTGTCTGTCTTGTCTGTCTTGTCTGTCTTGTCTGTCTTGTCTGTCTTGTCTGTCTTGTCTGTCTTGTCTGTCTTGTCTGTCTTGTCTGTCTTGTCTGTCTTGTCTGTCTTGTCTGTCTTGTCTGTCTTGTCTGTCTTGTCTGTCTTGTCTGTCTTGTCTGTCTTGTCTGTCTTGTCTGTCTTGTCTGTCTTGTCTGTCTTGTCTGTCTTGTCTGTCTTGTCTGTCTTGTCTGTCTTGTCTGTCTTGTCTGTCTTGTCTGTCTTGTCTGTCTTGTCTGTCTTGTCTGTCTTGTCTGTCTTGTCTGTCTTGTCTGTCTTGTCTGTCTTGTCTGTCTTGTCTGTCTTGTCTGTCTTGTCTGTCTTGTCTGTCTTGTCTGTCTTGTCTGTCTTGTCTGTCTTGTCTGTCTTGTCTGTCTTGTCTGTCTTGTCTGTCTTGTCTGTCTTGTCTGTCTTGTCTGTCTTGTCTGTCTTGTCTGTCTTGTCTGTCTTGTCTGTCTTGTCTGTCTTGTCTGTCTTGTCTGTCTTGTCTGTCTTTTCTGTCTTTTCTACCTAAAAATAGAATGCGGGAATCCCCTTACTGAAATACTTTGCTACATTTAAAAAGATGTTTGTTTGAGCACAACACCTTGGGGCAATTTCACTCCATTGAAGAATAATTGTTTGAAGCTTTCTTTGTTTATTTTGGTTCGTTCTCTTTGGCGTTAATTTACACCCATTAATTATGTTTTAATTTGATGATGGGGTTTTTGGGTTTTTTGCATTTGCATGTTAAGAATAAAATAAAAAAAGCAAACAAACATTTAAACACATTAACTTCTACGAAATTCCCAAGTTCATTCTTCTTAAATTTCTTTATCGAATATCTCTAGGTAACAAAATTATCACTTGGTAGCGTGATTATATAAATTATTTTTAAATGTATCTCTTGTTGTTGTGGTTGGTGTTGTCTTTGCTGCTTATTAGCACAAAGTGTAAACATTTCCAAATCACTTAGTCTTATGTTTTAGTTTAGGGAAATTTGTTACCTCTTAACGAAATCAGGCCTCAACAAGTTCACATGCATTGATTAACTAAAACCAAAAAAAAAAAAATAAATAAAACAGCAACGGCGTAAATTCAATTACTTTAGTAGACATAATAAACACTCTTCACTTTACACTTTTAGAAATTTTCAATGAATTTTGTTTACATATGAGATTTTTTTTTATTTAAATCTTGTTTTGCATGGCAAATCATTGATACTCGCATCACTTTGCACAGCGCGCCAAAAATAGCGGATATTAATGTCAAAGACAACCGAAGATCAAGTGGCAGAGACAGAGAAGGAGAGCGACATTATGACGAGATACGTTAGGCGGAAAGATGCGAAGCAGGGTTTAAAACGATATGCTAAAGATTTATGGCCTTATTTACAAAACTTAATGCAGATTTGAAATAGGTTTATTTGACATATTTCCCTAAGTGAACTGTCAAGTAAACCTATTGTAAGGCTTAATAAAGTTATGTGAATAAGGCCGTTATTATTTTAAATTTAAAATTTTTATTTTATCTTTATTTTGAAATTTTTATTTTTTTCACATTGAAATCAACATTCTTAGTAACAAGAAATCTCCCATAAACGACAATTTCACTTTCTACCATTTTACCAAAATTATAAATGATAAATTCCAAATCAAATATCATTTTTATTTTGGTCATTCATTATCATTACTTTTATACTGATTTCTTGGGGTATTTGCTTTTGCTGTTGCGTTGCTCACTCACTTTCTTGACTATGTTTTTTTTTCTATAGGTTTCTTATTTGTTTTGTCATTGCTTCAATTTTCTATCAACACATATGCCGGTAAAATGACGATACTTTTTGTTGTTGTTGTTGTGTTTATTTTCGTAGAAATTTTAGTTTTCCGCGAAGTAAGACACCGACCCGTTCTTTTGGTTTTAACAGTAACAACTGTTATGCTAGATTCGCCGTTTCTTTGCCAAAAGGTTGTGATTTTTGAAGTAACCCACCATCTATAACAGCACAACAGCAATTACTCACTAACACCATTAACAGCCACTAAATGGCTAGTCAATGAAAAACAAACATAAAGGCTAACAGTGTGTTTGGTTATCAGCTCTTATCAGCACAACAGTGGGATAACAGAGATCTATTCTAAATGTTAAATGGGTAAAGCTTTACACCACTCTTTAGGGGGAAGCGAGTATATAACAGTATAGTTTACATATTCATAACATTTTCTCATAGAGTTATACTTGTTAACATACTTATTCAAATTCAAAACCTCTAAGTATTTAAATGTTATAACAGAAGTATGACCGTATAAGAAGTACAAAAAAAGAAATAATAACATAAATTAAAAAATAAAATAAAAATAAAAATAAAATAAAATAAAATAAAATAAAATAAAATAAAATAAAATAAAATAAAATAAAATAAAATAAATTAAAATAAAATAAAATAAAATAAAATAAAATAAAATAAAATAAAATAAAATAAAATAAAATAAAATAAAATAAAATAAAATAAAATAAAATAAAATAAAACAAAACAAAATAAAATAAAATAAAATAAAATAATATAAAAAAATAAAAGAAGTAAAAACGTGCTAAGTTCGGCCGGGCCGAATCTTATATACACTCCACCATGGATCGCATTTGTGGAGTTCTTTTCCCGGCATTTCTTCTAAGGCAAAAAAAAGGATAAAAGAAAAGATTTGCTCTTCTATTAGAGCGACATCAAGATATGGTCCGGTTCGGATCACAATAAAAATATATGTTGGAGACCTGTATAAAATGTCAGCCAATTGCGCCCTTAAGGAGCTCAAGAAGTATAATAGAGAGATCGATTTATATGGGAGCTGTATCAGGCTATAGACCGATTCAGACCATAATAATCACGTATGTTGATGGTCATGAGAGGATCCGTCGTACAAAATTTCAGTCAAATCGGATTAGAATTGCGCCCTCTAGAGACTCAAGAAGTCAAGATCCCAGATCGGTTTATATGACAGCTATATCAGGTTATGAACTGATTTGATTTTATTTGCCATAGTTTCGGATTAGAATTTCGACCTCTAGAGGCTCAAGAAGTCAAGACCCAAGATCGGTTTATATAGCAGCTATATCAAGTTATTGCACAATTTGAACCATACCTGGCACAATTGTTGGATATCGTAACAAAATACGTTGAGCAAGATTTCATTCCATTCGGATTAGAAGTGCACCCTCTAAAGGCTTTAGAAGTCAAGACCCAAGATCGGTTAATATGGCAGCATTTTCAGATTATGGAGCGATTTGAACCATACTTGGCACAGTTGTTGGATATCATAACAAAACACGTTGTGAACAATTTCATTTCAAGCGGATTAGAACTGCGCCCTCTAGAGGTTCATGAAGTCAAGACCCAAGATCGGTTTATATCGCAGCTATGGACCAATTTAAACCATACTTGGCACAGTTGTTGGAAGTCATAACAAAACACGTTGTGCAAAGTTTCATTCCAATCGGATAAGAATTGCGCCCTCTAGAGGCTCAAGAAGTCATGAGCAAAGATCGGTTTATATGGCAGCTATATCAAAACATGGACCAATTTGGCCCATTTACAATCCCAATCGACCTACACTAATAAGAAGTATTTGTGCTAAATTTTAAGAGGCTAGCTTTATTCCTTCGAAATTTGGCGTGCTTTCGACAGACAGACGGACAGACGGGCGGAAGACGGGGGGCGGAAGACGGAGGGCGGACAGACGAACGGACATTGCTAGACGGACGAAAGGACATTGAAAATCAGGCGATATATATATAAATATACTGGACAGGGTACGTTCAACTGTGCCAGAAACTTTGCAAGAGCTACCATTGCATCACAGTTTGGTGCGGTTTATGTGCTGGTGCCATCATTGGGCCGTACTTCTTCAAAGATGATGCGAATCGTAACGTAACTGTGAATGGTAAGCGCAACCGTGAGATGATATCCAATTTTTTTTTTTTTTTTTGCCCAGAATGCAATAGCCTGACTTGCACTTGACATGTGGTTTCAAAAAGACGGTGCCACATGCCATACAGTACGCGTAACAATGGCCTTATTGAGAGGAGAGTTCGGTAAACATTTTATTTTGAGACCGGTCAATTGGCAGCCACGATCGTGCGATTTAACGCCTTTAGCCTATTTTTTGTGGGGCTATGTTAAAGCTTATGTCTATATAGACAAGCCTGCCTCAATTGACTCATTGGAAGACAACATTGAAGCATTTATTCGTGAGATACCAGCCGAAATGTTGGAAAGAGTATGCCCAAATTGTACAGTGTAAGCAACTTCATGTGCCATCCTTCGTTGTTGGTATTCTTCATAGCTAATTCATCATCATTGAAATAGATTGTTTGGGGTTTTTTGCCCCTAATACGAGCACAGTTTGTTTCCTTATACCCTACACCACTCCTATGGTACAGGCTATTATAACTTAGTTATTGCATTTTGAAAATATTTGCTCGAAATTTGATACGGATTGTTAAACAACCCATTTGACAACATCCGCCGAGGTTCATCAAAATTGGTTTCGAATTAGATATAGCTCCCAATTTGAAGTTATAGAGATGATGTAGGTATTATACAGTCGGCACCACCCAACATAGGCTTTTTCTTACTATCCCTAACTTATGACTTCATTAGCACACATTTACGGATTAAAGTTTTTTATCTCTTTTACCATAGTGTACATGGGAGTTACATTCATGGTATCATTCCGTTGTCGGTAACCTCCAGGAAAAAAAATCATAAAAATCCATTTATGCTCAATATCCGTATTCTCCTCCATATTTATTCATGAACAACAAATGAAATGCATATGAAATTCGTAATAAAATAAATCCAGGTAAGGGGAAAATTGAAAGCAAATGCAAAATATAAAACACTCACTGAAAAAAAACCCAAAACAAAAAACACATAATCCTCATATCTCTCACACCCTATGTAGCTCAGGATATGTGTTGTAGATTTTTTTTAACAACACTTTAAAACTTTTCACATTTTAAGGCATTGTAGCCATGTGCCCAACTGTTTTCCTTCGAACTAGTAACATATATGGTGCAAGGCAGGTTTCATTTCTGCATAAAACGGAAATGCTGTTTTATATGTAAGTGTTGTGTTACTTCCTGTTTTCAAGAAACTAGCTTTGCCTTTGTTTTTGTGAGAGGAAGGGAAAGGGTTTTTTCGTACACACGTTTTTGAAAGTTGTTTGCCATGCCAAACTTTTTAGGGAGGTGTATAGATGTACTCTTCACATCCCTCCATTTTCTTGTCGAATAAATATCTTTTCTGCTTTTAAATGTATTTTTTTATATCCTTCACCTTAAGATGGGGGTATACTAATTTCGTCATTCAGTTTGTCATGATATTTTAAGTCCATATAGCCATCTTCGTCTGTCCATCCATCCGTCCGTCCATCTGTCCGTCCGTCCATCCGTCCGTCCGTCCGTCCGTCCATCCGTCCGTCCGTCCGTCCATCCGTCCGTCCGTCCGTCCATCCGTCCGTCCATCCGTCCGTCCGTCTGTCCATCCGTCCGTCCATCCATCCATCCGTCTGTCTGTCGGAAGCACACTTACATTCGAAGGAGTAAAGCTAGGCGCTTGAAATTTTGCACAAATTCTTCTTATAAGTGTATTGTAAATGGGTTATATCGGTCCATGTTTTGATATAGCTGCCATATAAACTGATCTTGGATCTTAACTTCTTGAGCCACTAGAGGGCTCAATTATTATTATTCGATTTGGCTGAAATTTTGTTAAGACTTCCAACTACTGTGCTAAGTATGGTTGAAATCGGTCTATAACCTGATATAGATGTCATATAAACTGAAGTCAAGACACCAGGACTTCTATGGCCTCTAGAGGGCGCAATTTTCATACGAATTGGCTGAAATTTGCATGACGTGTTTTGTGACGATTTTCAACTACTGTGTTAAGTATGGTTCAAATCGGTTTATAATATGATATGGCAGTCATATAAACCCATCTGGGATCTTGACTTATTCATCCTCTAGAGGGCGAAATTATAATCCGATTTGGCTGAAATGTTGCATGACGAATTTGGTTATGACTTCCAACTGCTGTGCTAAGTATGGTTGAAATCTATCTATAACCTGATATAGCTTTCATATAGACCGATCTGGTGTCTTGACTTCTTTTGCCTCTAGAGGGCGCAATTATTATCCCACTACTGTGCTAAGTATGGCTTAAGTCGATCTATAACCTGATAAAGCTGTCATATAAACCGATCTGGGGTCTTGACTTCTTGAGCCACTAGAGGGTGCACTTATTATGTGAATTGGCTGAAGTTTAGCATGACGTGTTTTGTTATGACTTTCATCTACTGTTCCAAGTATGGTTGAAATCTGTCAATAACCCGATATAGCTACCATATAAACCGATCTTGAATTGGCTGAAATTTAGCATGACGTGTTTTGTTATGACTTCCAACTACTGTTCCAAGTATGGTTGAAATGGAACAACCATAAAATCTTAGCATGACGTGTTTTGTTATGATTTCCAACTACTGTGTTAAGTACGGATGAAATCGGTCTATAATCTGACATAGCTGTCATATCTGGAGGTTTGACTACTTCAGTCTCTAGAGGGCGCAATTATAATCCGATTTGGCTTAAATTTTGCACGACGTGTTTGTTATGACTTTCAACTACTTTGTTAGGCATGGTTGAAATCGGCCTATAACCTGATATAGCTGTCATATAAACCGATCTAGGGTGTTGACTTATTGAGCCACTAGAGGGTGCACTAATTATCTGAATTGGCTGAAGTTTTGCATGACGTGTTTTGTTACAACTTTCAACTACATTCTTAGGTATGGTTGAAGTCGGTCTATAACCTGATATAGCTGTCATATAAACGAACTAGGTCTTAACTTCTTAAACCTCTAGAGAGAGTATTTTTTATCCGATTTTGCTGAAATTTTGCACGAAGTGTTCTGTTATGACTTCCAACAACAGTGCCAAATATGGTTCACATCGGTTTATAACCTAATATAGCTGCCCTATAAACCGATTTGGAATCTTGACTTTCTAGGCCTCTAGAGGGCGCAATTATTTTCCGATTTGTCTGAAAGTTTGTTCTGTTATGACTTCCAACAACAGTGCCAAATATGGTTCAAATCGGTCCATAACCTGATATAGCTGCCATATAAACCGATCTGGGATCTTGAATTTTTGGCCTCTAGAGGGAACAATTATTATCCAATTTGGCTGAAATTTTGTACAACGGCTTCTTCCATGACCTCCAACATACGTGTCAAATATGATCTGAATAGGTCTATAGCCTAATATAGCTCCCCTATAAAGTGATCTGCCTTTTTTACTTCTTGAGCCCTTAAAGGGCTCAATTCTTATTCGAATTGGCTGAAATTTTCCACACTGCTATGGTCTTCAACATTCAATTATATGATGGTCCGTATCGTATCATAACTAAATAAAGCTCCAATAGCATTTCAGTTATTTTCTCTTATCCTTTGTTGGCCTAAAAACAGATATCGTAAATAGAACTCGACAAATGCGTTTCATGGTGGAGAGTATATAAGATTCGGCCCGGCCAAACTTAGCACCCTTTTACTTGTTTAGTCTCTAGAGGGCGCAGTTCTTTTCCGATTTGGCTGAAAATTTGAAAAATGTCTTTTCCTATGATCTCCAACAGATGTACTAAGTATGGTTTGAATCGTTTGAATAACTCATATGGCTTTCATATAAACCTATCTCCCGAATATTATTCGTGAGCCTCTAGAGGGCGCTATCCTAATCCAATTTGCTTGAAATTTTACGCTGTAATTTTTTTATGATCTTCAATAGATATGCTAAGTATGATTCTTATGGGTATAAAACCTGATATAGCTCCCATAGAAACCAATTTCCCGGATATACTGGAGCCTCTAGAGGGCGCTTTTCTTATCCAATTGGGCTAAAATTTTTCACAAGAACTTTTTTTATGACCATCAACAAGCATGGTTTTAATCTGTTCAACACCTGATATAGCTACCATATAAACCGATCTCGCACGCATCAAAATACAACGGCTGCCTTGGCTAGGTCCTGTTTTCAGAATGGATGAAGAAGCTCCAGCAAAGAAGACTTTTGAAGGCAAACACGGTGGTACACGCTAACCGGGAAGACCAACAGATCGATGGAAAGATCAAGTGGTGGGAGACACTTAGAAACTTGGTGTCCGAGATTTTAGAATGAGCGCAGAAGATCGAGGCGCTTGGAACTCTATTCTACGTTCGGCTAATGGAACAAATATTCTGTCATAGCCAATTGAGGTAAAGTATAAACCGATCTCCCGAATATTGCCCCCTCTAGAGGTTAAACGGCCTCTAGAGGGTGCAATACTTATCGAAGCATATAAAAAATCCATGTGGATTTCTTGTTATGACCTCCCCATCTCATTTTTTAGTTTTTGCCTTTAAAGAGAAAATATCCAAAGAACTTGACTGCCGGGACGAACGCTTTTACTCGTTTTATATTCAATATTTTAAAGAGGAAGTCATATTCGTTCCCTGTTTAAATGCCCACAATTATCATCATGGTAAGTGTGACCAACACACATACATCAGAAAAAATTGCCCTTTTCATGCATACCCTCTTTAAATGCCCACAAGTTATCATCATAGCAAATGTGACCGACATACATAGATCAGCAAACAGTAGTCCTTTTCTACAACAACCCAAGAGAAAGTAATACCATGTCCTGTGCTAACAAGTCCTGTTATTACTCCTACTTTGTATGACCAGACAGTGTAATTAAGTTTTCTGCAACATTAAAGTGCTGCTATAAAATTCCAGTTTTTAGAAACCAGACACATGTATTCGAGTGTGTGAATTGCAATGGGAGTTTGTAGCAGTTAAACGGAAAGATACGAGAACCACTATGATTTATTTTTTCAGAAATGGCATTAGAAGTGAAACGATTATAAAAGGTGACACCCACCAATTTAAATTTATTATGGGGGATACTTCAAATATGTCAGAGAATTGTAAACAAAAAACGAGTTAAAATAAACACAAGTAAAAGTGTGCTAAGTTCAGCTGGGTGTGCTAAGTTCAGACTGATCCGCCGATTTAGGGTCTTAGACCCATAAAAGCCATATTTATTATACGATTTAGCTGAAATTTGAGACAGTGAGTTGTGTTAAGCCACTCGATATGCCTCTTTAATTTGGCCTAGATCGGTCCAGATTTGCATATAGCTGCCATATAGACCGATCCGGCGATTTAGGGTCTTAGGCCCATAAAAGCCATATTTATTATCCGATTTAGCTGAAATTTGGGACAGTGAGTAGGGTTAGGCCCTCCGACATATATCCTTAATTTGGCCTAGATCGATCAAGATTTGCATATAGCTGCCATATAGACCGATCTCTCGATTTAAGGTTTTGGGGCCATAAAAGGCGCATTTATTGTCCGATTTTGCCAAAATTTGGGACAGTGAGTTATGTTAAGCCCCTCGACAAATTTCTGCAATTTGGCTTAGATCGGTCCAGATTTGGATATAGCTGCAATAAAGACCGATCTCTCGATTTAAGTTTTTGGCGCCATAAAAGGCGCATTTATTGTCCGATGTTGCTGAAATTTGGGACACTGAGTTTTGTTAAACCCTTCGACATCCTTCTTCAATTTGGCCTAGATCGGTTCAGGTTTGAATATAGCTGCCATATAGACCGATCTCTCGATTTAAGGCTTTTTGCCCCATAAAAGGCGCATTTATTGTCCGATATTGCCGAAATTTGAGACAGTGAGTTGCGTTAGACCCTTCGACAATCTTCTTTAATTTGATTCAGATCGGTCTAGATTTGAATATAGCTGCCATATAGACCGATCTCTCGATTTAAGGCTTTTGGCCCCATAAAAGGCGCATTTATTGTCCGATATTGCCGAAATTTGAGACAGTGAGTTGCGTTAGACCCTTCGACAATCTTCTTTAATTTGATTCAGATCGGTCTAGATTTGAATATAGCTGCCATATAGACCGATCTCTCGATTTAAGGCTTTTGGCTCATAAAAGGCGCATTTATTGTCCGATGTTGCCGAAATTTGGGACAGTGAGCTGTGTTAGACTCTTCGACATTCTTTTTTAATTTGACTCAGATCGGTCCAGATTTGGATATAGCTGCCATATAGACCGATCTCTCGTCTATATGGCATAAATGGCTCATAAATGGCGCATTTATTGTCCTATGTCGCCGAAACTTGGGACAGTGAGTTGTTTTAGACCCTTCGACATATCTCTGCAATTTGGCTCCGATCGGTCCAGATTTGGATATAGCCGCCATATAGACCGATGTCTTGATTTAAAGTCACAGGCCCATAAAAGGCGCATTTATAATCCGATTTCACTGAAATTTGACACAGTGACTGATGGAGTTGAGTCCACCGTAGCACAGAGTTTGCATGTCTGCCTATGACGCTAAACGCCTGGGTTCGAATCCTGGCGAGACCATCAGAAAAATTTTTCAGCGGTGGATTTCTCCTCCTAATGCTGGCAACATTTGAGATTTACTATGCCATGTAAAACTCTCTCCAAAGGGGTGTCGCACTGCGGCTCGCCGTTCGGACTCGGCTGTAAAGGAGGTCCCTTTTCATTGAGCTTAAACTTGAATGGGACTGCACTCATTGTTATATGAGAAGTTCCTTAGTGGAATGTTCATGGGCAAAATTTGCAATTTTTGACTTATGTTAGGCTTTTCAACATTCATGTCGTTTATGGTTCAGATCGTATTTTTTAAAGGTAAAGCTACTAAAAAGACCAATATTTTGTTGAACAATGACTTGAACTAATAAGTATTTGGTCCAAATCGAAACATATTTCGATATAGCTGCTATGGGGCGTAAGGTATGGATTTTTCACCGGATTTTGACAAAAGGGGGTTTACATATATACCCAAGGTGGTGGGTATCCAAAGTTCTGCCCGGCTGAACTTAACGCCCTTTCACTTGTTTGTTTTGCAAAGACATTTTTGAACCGATTTTAATTTAATTTTCAGATTTAGATTGCTTACAAAATTTACAATAATTTTGCTGCAACACGTTTTGAAATCCTACTTTTCAGTCAAAAGTTATACAGGTTTGAATCTCCATATCTGAAACGTCGTTTGGTTTGATTCTTTGAAAAGCTGCAGTTACTTCTTCCGGTGACCGACCTAGGCTGTCTTCTTGTCTGAAACCTCATTTGGTATTAAATGGTTCGGAGAGATTCTTTCCTATTCTTACCGAGGAATGTGTATTAGCCAGTGTCATCCTGCAAAGCCGTTTCAGTTTTGCAGGGCTACAAAACTCAAACATGCCTTGAAATACCATTAAACGTATAAGGCTATACATGGGGGCTTTGAAGTCAGCATAAAGATGGTAGATGTTGATTTGTGCTTCTCGTATCTTTTACAGGATTTGGCGCAGTGTAAATATCTGGTCTATGGTGGATTTACCACTTCTACAGTCACATTGATAGGATCCTACCATCTCATTGACTTTAGGTTTTAATTTTTCACAGAGTACGCTCGAGAGTATTTTATATGCAATGGGTAGGAGACTCTGTATTTGCCACATGCCCTCTTGGCTCTTTTCTTGTGTAGGGGACATAGTATGCTGAGGTTTCAATCATCAGGTATGCGGTCTTCAAGCCACATCGCTCAGACGAGCGGATGCATACGCCTTATCAGCGTGTCGTCTCAGGTCTAAAATAGTTCAGCGTGCAACCCATCGGCTCCCGCTGCCTTGTTGTTCTTCAGTCACTGCTACTTAGATCACATTTCGACAAGGAGGTAAACATTCTATACCATCATCAGGGATTTGTTCTGCGGTATCCGCCATTGAAGCATACTAGCAGCTGTGCTGGAGGTCAGTGTGGCGCAGAGGTTAGCATGTCCGCCTATGACGCCAAACGCGTGGGTTCCAATCCCGGCGTGAACAAAAAAAAATTTAGTCGTGGTATTCCCCACTAATTCCGCAACATTAGTGAGGTATCCTGCTATGTTAAAACTTCTCTACCAAGTGGTCTCGCTATGCGGCTCGCCCTTCGGAGTCGGCTTAAAAAAGGAGGCCCCTCAATGATATTGAGCTTAGACATTAATCGGACTGCACTCATAAATATGAGAGAAGAATTTTCTGTTCGTTAGTGGAATGTTATGGGAAATTTAGTAAAAGTTTTGGTAGCAGCTGGCAAAAATTTTCTTTCAAGCATACTATCAGTTACCATATTTCCTCCGCTGCAGGAGGAGGTGCCTGCACCCAAGCCATCGGTTTGACGTTTGATTCTTTTCCGGACTATATTATGGCTCCTGTACATTTCAATTTGCCCACACTCACGTCTTTCCATTTCTTTTTTCATTCTGTGGTATAGGCGAAATAAGGTCTAGAGGGCTTAAAACGATCATTTAGTACCCAATTTTGCAAAAGTTTGGTACAGCATGTTGTATAAAACTCCCACATCCTGAATATGTTGTAGAACGGACAATATTTGGACATAGCTACCATATATTGCATTAAGATACACGTTATCTTTTTAACATTATTGCGCACCTATCACAGAGATTTAGGTCACAGTTTGAATGGTTACATGTCATCATAGTGATATATATGTATATCATCTCTAAGAATTATGCATGCAATTACATTTTAGCATGAGTTCAACATAATAGCATATCCCCTGATAAATCCTAGACACAGTTATAATTTATTTATTTTTTTCATGTTTCTTCACTCTCGGGCTGATATGCTTGAGGAAAAAACAACTGCACTCTATGTGCAATTCCACAGCAAAAATGTTTGTCTTGGTTTCGCCATGTCCCTTGTTGTTTGTTGTTTTTTCCACTTTCCATTTCCGTTGCTATTCTGCCTCTTGTTCGTTTTATTCTACCTCAAACTTATATTTGACTTGTATGATGATTGTGTTGAAAATGTTATATCATATTGCAAGAGGGGACAAAATTCCCTTGAAAACTAAGGCTGCATTATGAAAAAAAAAAAATTCAAATGTTATAATAAGAAAACGTCAGGGACATGCCTTGCTCGCACCAGGAGGTGTAGATTTGTTTTCGTTGTTCATGAGAAATGCATATTAAAGTTGTGTGTGTGTGCGTTTTTGTTAAAGAATGAAAATCTGTTAAAAAATAACAAAAACTGGGATTGTATGAAATATTACAAAAAAAGAGAGGGGAGACTTACGAAATGGTTTTTGCAATAAAAAAAAAAACCATTGTGAATACCTATGGGAATAATATGGTAGGGGGAAAACAACCCAATCCTTTGAAAAAACATAGGTTTGCATACTCATATATATATACGAGGAAATAGAATGGGGATGACAAACCAAAAGAAAAGTAAAAACAATAAATTCGAATAGAATTCAAACTGAAATTCAATTAAAAATATGAAAGTGAAACCAAAAGTAGGGCGGTGCCGACTATAAAATACCCAGACAGACAGGACAGACAAGACAGACAAGACAGACAAGACAGACAAGACAGACAAGACAGACAAGACAGACAAGACAGACAAGACAGACAAGACAGACAAGACAGACAAGACAGACAAGACAGACAAGACAGACAAGACAGACAAGACAGACAAGACAGACAAGACAGACAAGACAGACAAGACAGACAAGACAGACAAGACAGACAAGACAGACAAGACAGACAAGACAGACAAGACAGACAAGACAGACAAGACAGACAAGACAGACAAGACAGACAAGACAGAGACATGACAGAGACAAGACAGAGACAAGACAGAGACAAGACAGAGACAAGACAGAGACAAGACAGAGACAAGACAGAGACAAGACAGAGACAAGACAGAGACAAGACAGAGACAAGACAGAGACAAGACAGAGACAAGACAGAGACAAGACAGAGACAAGACAGAGACAAGACAGAGACAAGACAGAGACAAGACAGAGACAAGACAGAGACAAGAAAGAGACAAGACAGAGACAAGACAGAGACAAGACAGAGACAAGACAGAGACAAGACAGAGACAAGACAGAGACAAGACAGAGACAAGACAGAGACAAGACAGAGACAAGACAGAGACAAGACAGAGACAAGACAGAGACAAGACAGAGACAAGACAGAGACAAGACAGAGACAAGACAGAGACAAGACAGAGACAAGACAGAGACAAGACAGAGACAAGACAGAGACAAGACAGAGACAAGACAGAGACAAGACAGAGACAAGACAGAGACAAGACAGAGACAAGACAGAGACAAGACAGAGACAAGACAGAGACAAGACAGAGACAAGGCAGAGACAAGGCAGAGACAAGACAGAGACAAGACAGAGACAAGACAGAGACAAGACAGAGACAAGACAGGGACAAGACAGAGACAAGACAGACAAGACAGACAAGACAGACAAGACAGACAAGACAGACAAGACAGAGACAAGACAGAGACAAGACAGAGACAAGACAGAGACAAGACAGAGACAAGACAGAGACAAGACAGAGACAAGGCAGAGACAAGGCAGAGACAAGACAGAGACAAGACAGAGACAAGACAGAGACAAGACAGAGACAAGACAGAGACAAGACAGAGACAAGACAGAGACAAGACAGAGACAAGACAGAGACAAGACAGAGACAAGACAGAGACAAGACAGAGACAAGACAGAGACAAGACAGAGACAAGACAGAGACAAGACAGAGACAAGACAGAGACAAGACAGAGACAAGACAGAGACAAGACAGAGACAAGACAGAGACAAGACAGAGACAAGACAGAGACAAGACAGAGACAAGACAGAGACAAGACAGAGACAAGACAGAGACAAGACAGAGACAAGACAGAGACAAGACAGAGACAAGACAGAGACAAGACAGAGACAAGACAGACAAGACAGACAAGACAGACAAGACAGACAAGACAGACAAGACAGACAAGACAGACAAGACAGACAAGACAGACAAGACAGACAAGACAGACAAGACAGACAAGACAGACAAGACAGACAAGACAGACAAGACAGACAAGACAGACAAGACAGACAAGACAGAGACAAGACAGAGACAAGACAGAGACAACACAGAGACAAGACAGAGACAAGACAGAGACAAGACAGAGACAAGACAGAGACAAGACAGAGACAAGACAGAGACAAGACAGAGACAAGACAGAGACAAGACAGAGACAAGACAGAGACAAGACAGAGACAAGACAGAGACAAGACAGAGACAAGACAGAGACAAGACAGAGACAAGACAGAGACAAGACAGAGACAAGACAGAGACAAGACAGAGACAAGACAGAGACAAGACAGAGACAAGACAGACAAGACAGACAAGACAGACAAGACAGACAAGACAGACAAGACAGACAAGACAGACAAGACAGAGACAAGACAGAGACAAGACAGAGACAAGACAGAGACAAGACAGAGACAAGATAGAGACAAGACAGAGACAAGACAGAGACAAGACAGAGACAAGACAGAGACAAGACAGAGACAAGACAGAGACAAGACAGAGACAAGACAGAGACAAGACAGAGACAAGACAGAGACAAGACAGAGACAAGACAGAGACAAGACAGAGACAAGACAGAGACAAGGCAGAGACAAGACAGAGACAAGACAGAGACAAGACAGAGACAAGGCAGAGACAAGACAGAGACAAGACAGAGACAAGACAGAGACAAGACAGAGACAAGACAGAGACAAGACAGAGACAAGACAGAGACAACACAGAGACAAGACAGAGACAACACAGAGACAAGACAAGACACAGACAAGGCAGAGACAAGGCAGAGACAAGGCAGAGACAAGACAGAGACAAGACAGAGACAAGACAGAGACAAGACAGAGACAAGACAGAGACAAGACAGAGACAAGACAGAGACAAGACAGAGACAAGACAGAGACAAGACAGACACAAGACAGACACAAGACAGACACAAGACAGACACAAGACAGACACAAGACAGAGACAAGACAGAGACAAGACAGAGACAAGACAGAGACAAGACAGACAAGACAGACAAGACAGACAAGACAGACAAGACAGACAAGACAGACAAGACAGACAAGACAGAGACAAGACAGAGACAAGACAGAGACAAGACAGACACAAGACAGACACAAGACAGACACAAGACAGACACAAGACAGACACAAGACAGACACAAGACAGACACAAGACAGTCACAAGACAGACACAAGACAGACACAAGACAGACACAAGACAGACACAAGACAGACACAAGACAGACACAAGACAGTCACAAGACAGACACAAGACAGACACAAGACAGACACAAGACGGACACAAGACGGACACAAGACAGACAATTTCAACCAAAATCCATATAAGTGGTGGGAGTCATAGAAGAAATAGTTGTGTAAAATGTTGAGAAGATCGATGGATATATTCCTTAGCATAGACCATATCTAAATCTGAACAGATTTCTATGAAATTTTCCAGTGATCAGAAGAACCGTGAGAAAAACCTTAGTGACAGATTTTGAGAGGATTAGTTGACAAATGACAAAAATGTTGCATTATTACTCACAATCGGACGAAAATATATACGGGAGCTATGTCTAAAACTTATCAGATTTTTGTAGAAAAAGATAAAGACAAAGACAAATTTTGAGAATATCTGTTAAGAAATATGCTGACAAAGGATCTAAGAGTGAAAATCGGTTGATACTATATATGGGAGCTAGATTTGAATATAAACCGATTTCTATGAAATTCAACAGCATTTCAAGTGAATCGGATAACAAATGACCACATTATTGTAATATTAGTCCAAATCGAGTGAGAGCTATATCCAAATCTGAACAGATTACGACCAAAATTCGCATGTTTAGTGGTAGTCGCAGAAGAAAGCGTAGTGCAAAGTTTTGAGAAGATTGATTGATACATGCGCTTGCAAAGACACCAGAAGTTGAAATCGGGCGATAGATATAAATGGGAGCTATACCATCCGAACCGTTTTCTATCAAATTCACCAGTATAGTCGAGACTTATAAATGACTTGTGCCAAATTTCGTAAGAATCGGTTCAAACATGATATTATTAGTCCAAATCGGACGAACATATATATGGAAGCTACTTTCAACAACTGTACCAAATAAGGTTCAAATCGGTTCATAACCTGATATAGCTGTCATATAAACCGATCTGGGATCTTGACTTCTTGTTTCTTTTTACATTTTTTTGAGACAACATTTTCTAAAAACCTTTTTTATACACTACACCATCACTGTGGTACAGGGTATTATATTGGGTTGCCCAATAAGTAATTGCGGATTTTTCATATAGTCTGCGTTGACAAATTTTTTCACAGCTTGTGACTCTGTAATTGCATTCTTTCTTCTGTCAGTTATCAGCTGTTACTTTTAGCTTGCTTTAGAAAAAAAGTGTAAAAAAATGATATTTCATTAAAGTTTATTCTAAGTTTTATTAAAAATGCATTTACTTTCCTTTAAAAAATCCGCAATTACTTTTTGAGCAACCCAATATATCCAAATCTGAACCTATCTTCTCCAAATTTCAATAGGATTTGTCTCTAGGTCAAAAAAGACGTCCATTCCAAAATTTGAAAACGATCAGATGAAAATTGCAAACTGTACTTTGTACACAAATTGACATGGACATACAGGCAGAAAGACGGACGGACAGACAATGATTCTGAATCGAAATGAAAGTGATTCTGTGTCGATCGGCATACTTGTCAACGGGTCTGGCTCTCTTCCTTCTGGGTGTTACATACAAATACACTAAGTGATAATACCCTGTACCACAGTAGATGTGTAGGGTATAAAAAAAAACAAATAAAAGATCTGCGGGGTTGAATCTTATATACCCTTCACCATGGTTGGCATTTGACACAGGAGAAGTTTTTACATGGCATAGTACCTCACAAATGTTGCCAGCATTAGAAGGGGTAACCACCGCTGAAAATTTTTTTTCTGATGTTCTCACCTGGATTCGAACCCAGGCGTTCACCGTCATAGCCGGACATGCTAACTTCTGCACTATATACTTCCTCCACTAATAGGAAGTATTTCACTGTTTAAAATTTCATCATAATCGGATAATAAATGCGCCTTTGAAAGTCCACGAAATTAAATCGGGGAATCGGTATACACTTGTATGGCAGCTTAAGCAAAACATAGACCGATTTGGCGATTTAGTCAAACATAGACACAACGCTCTGTCTTAAATTCCAGCGAAATCGGCCCTTAAATGGGGTTAAAAGTTTCAGCTGTAGTGACTGTAAAGTGATTTTAATATACAGACGGCCAGACAAAATTTTAGCCTAATCGGGTAACAATTCCTAAGTAGTCAAGTATAAAGACTACTTAGGAATCTGTGCAAAATTTCTAGCGGATATCTTTATTCGTTCGAACGCTATTGGGATTCCTACAGACTATCGGACGGACCAACAGAAGTATGGACGGACAGACGGGTGAACATGGCTAGATCAGTTTTGAAACTAAAATCGTATCTCGTAAAGGATAGCAAAACAATATTTCCAGGTGTTACAAATGGAATGACTAGATAACTATGGAGGTGGGTTTAAAAAACATGCCTTAATTTTTATAAATGAGATTTTCGTATTTTATTATTTTTCCATTTTTTATGGTTTTTTTTAAGCTTTTTAACCAACTCCAAAAATCCTTATTTGCACTTTTGGTTTGCCTGCAATGGTACAAGGGTGCGTATAAGTGGTCTCACTCTTGTACAACGCACAATACTTATACGCACCCATGTATCATACTCAAGCGACCATATTTCAACCAGCGACCATTAACCATATTTCAACTTTACTATTAAATACACACATACTCCCGCAGTAACATATGAGCACTAATCGCCTAACAGTACATCTGTGCGTATGAGTGCTAATTTCTTGTTAATCATACAACATGAGTACCTTGGCAAAACTTGGTTTATCATGCTATAAAATTGCATTAGAGACATTTTGCATGCAGCATAGCATTGGAAAACCCATCACAAATGCTAGTCACGTTTCAGTAATTGACTTTATTCCCAACAGCGGTGTTGCAATAGTTTGTTTTCATTATTTGCCATAATTGCATTTCGAAATAGAGGCAGTGTTTGTGGTTGGTTGTGGTCAACACTTGTTGAATGTGGTGGCTATGCTCCCACAATTCAAATGCATTGCACGTGTCTCCCTGCTGACCAATGGTCATGCATCACTGTAGCGCATTAAGAACTAAGCAACAATAATAATTGCTATTGCTGCTGTTGGTTGGTTGGTTGGTTGGTTGCTCTCGTGTGGAATCCATCATATTGTCATTGTCAAGTGTCAACAACACAAATCTTTCATCATGCGAGGTGTGCGAATGTCTGTCTATCTGTTAATTGTGTGCTACATTAGTGATGAAGATAACACGGACAATTTATTGATGCAATATCCTTGTTCGTACATTGCATGTCTAAAGGCAATAAACAGTCAGAGTTGTTCGACACTCTCAATGTGAACAAGAATTCATTAGTTTTGATAAAATTTGTATATGATTTCAAATCACACTATGGTATCTCATATGACCTTTTTGTATTTATACTACTCATAGTTGGTTTATGGAAAAGGGGTTTAAAAACAAGTGAGATCCTATAATCATGCCTGCTGAAGGCTATTACTACCAAATTAAGTCATATAACTCTAATTTATGATGTAAGGCAAACTTCCAGCTGTCTTCAAGTCACTCTACCTCATATTCCCACTGGTTTACTTAATTGTCCATAAAATATTCCCCTTAGCCTCTAAATAAGCCATTATAACTTACACCATGGCTAATTAACCATGCATTAGATAAGCCCGAAAGTATGTACAAAGCCAAATAAGTCCTCAAGTCATTTCGAGCAAATCTAAACGTAATTAAGATTTTGCTTTCATACTTCCACCCTTATCCAATATATTATTCAAAAACAAACTACGTTCATTTGAAGTTGTTGACGATTGTGTTAACAACTGTCAAGTTTTAGCAAATTCCCTCCTAGAAACCCAATTTATTTTCTCGCATTACATGCAAATACTGAATGTTTTGTTGGGAATCCTTATGGCCATTAGCCATATATCGTTCGGCCATATGAGAAATATCGTAAGCGTATAAGGAGTGAAGCTCCAGACAGGCCCTTTAAACAGCTGATGTGCATTTGACTACCATTTCCATTTTCGAAATTGGAAATCAGTCAAGTTTCTTCATAGAGAAACAATTGCAACTGAAAGTTTATGGAAGCAAAATAAACAGAGAGAAAAAAGCTTTGTGTAAAAACAGCAAAGCTTTGTATTGAAACAGCAAAGCTTTTATTAACATTTGAAATAAACGACCAAATTTATTTAAACTATTTTTTGTTATACTCATATAACAATGAAATTAATTTTAAAATCAGAAAACGTGCGGAAGAACATAAAGACGGACCGTAGGACACCAGAGAGACAGGATGGTAGGGTATGGCTGAAGTGCCGACAGAACGACATGAATACAAAAGGAAAAGGACGGACGAATGGACTGACGGATGGACGGACGGACGGATGGACGGACGGATGGACGGACGGATGGACGGACGGATGGACGGACGGATGGACGGACGGATGGACGGACGGATGGACGGACGGATGGACGGATGGACGGACGGATGGACGGACGGATGGACGGACGGATGGACGAACGGATGGACGGACGGATGGACGGACGGATGGACGGACGGATGGACGGACGGATGGACGGACGGATGGACGGACGGATGGACGGACGGATGGACGGACGGATGGACGGATGGACGGACGGATGGACGGACGGATGGACGGACGGATGGACGGACGGATGGACGGACGGATGGACGGACGGATGGACGGACGGATGGACGGACGGATGGACGGACGGATGGACGGACGGATGGACGGACGGATGGACGGACGGATGGACGGACGGATGGACGGACGGATAAACGGACGGATGGACGGAAGGATGGACGGAAGGATGGACGGACGGATGGACGGACGGATAGACGGACGGATAGACGGACGGATGGACGGACGGATGGACGGACGGATGGACGGACGGATGGACGGACGGATAGACGGACGGATGGACGGACGGATGGACGGACGGATGGACGGACGGATGGACGGACGGACGGACGGACGGACGGACGGACGGACGGACGGATGGACGGACGGATGGACGGACGGATGGACGGACGGACGGACGGACGGATGGACGGATGGACGGACGGATGGACGGATGGACGGACGGATGGACGGACGGATGGACGGACGGATGGACGGACGGATGGACGGACGGACGGATGGACGGACGGACGGACGGATGGACGGACGGACGGACGGACGGACGGATGGACGGACGGATGGACGGACGGACGGACGGACGGACGGATGGACGGATGGACGGACGGACGGACGGATGGACGGACGGATGGACGGACGGACGGACGGACGGACGGACGGACGGACGGATGGACGGACGGACGGACGGACGGACGGACGGATGGACGGACGGATGGACGGACGGATGGACGGACGGATGGACGGATGGACGGACGGATGGACGGACGGATGGACGGAAGGATGGACGGACGGATGGACGGACGGATAGACGGACGGATAGACGGACGGATGGACGGACGGATGGACGGACGGACGGATGGACGGACGGATGGACGGACGGATGGACGGACGGATGGACGGACGGATGGACGGATGGACGGATGGACGGACGGATGGACGGACGGACGGACGGACGGATGGACGGACGGACGGACGGACGGATGGACGGACGGATGGACGGACGGATGGACGGACGGATGGACGGACGGACGGACGGATGGACGGACGGACGGACGGACGGACGGATGGACGGACGGATGGACGGACGGATGGACGGACGGATGGACGGACGGATGGACGGATGGACGGATGGACGGACGGATGGACGGACGGATGGACGGACGGATGGACGGACGGATGGACGGACGAATGAAAAGGCGAAAAGAAAGGTAAAAGGACGGGCGCTAGAATAGAAGAAAGGATTGACGTACGAATATACGGTCGGAATGAACGAGGAAAAAGAGTCTAATGGGAGGACAGACGTGAGTACGGACAAAAGGATAGACGAAAGGACGCGCAGAAGAACAGAAGGAAGGACAAACGGAAGGGCAGACGGAAGTACAGACGGAAGAACAGACGGAAGGATAAACGGATGGGCAGACGGAAGGACAGACGGAAGGACAGACGGAAGGACAAACGGAAGGACAGACGGATGGACAGATGGAAGGACAGACGGAAGGACAAACGGGAGGACAGATGAAACAACAGACGAATGGACAGACAGAAGGACAGACGGAAGGATAAACGGAAAGACAGACGGATGGACAGACGGAAGGACAGACGATAAGACAGATGGAAGAACAGACGGGAGGACAGATGAAACAACAGACAAACAGACAGACAGAAGAACAGACGGAAGGACAAACGGAAGGAAAGGCGGTAAGTCAGATGGAAGGAAAGACGGAATGAAAAACGGAAGGACAGACGGATGGACAGACGGAAGGACAGACATAAGGACAGACGATTGGACAGACGGAAGAACAGACGGGAGGACAGATGAAACAACAGACGGAAGCGCAGACGGAAGCGCAGACGGAAGCGCAAACCCAAGAACAGAGGAAGGACAGACGGAAGGCAAACGAAAGGACAGACGGAAGGATAAACGGAAGGATAAACGGAAGGACAGACGGATGGACAGACGGAAGAAATGACGGAAGGACAGACCATTGGACAGACGGAAGAACAGACGGGAGGACAGATGGAACAATAGACGGAAGCGCAGACGGAAGGCCAGACGCAAGAACAGAGGAAGGACAGACGGAATGACAAATGATTCGATGGACGTTAGGTAAGATAAAAGGTCGGACAAATGGACAGACGAAAGGACGAATGGATGGACGGTAAGCCATACGGAAGAACGAACTTTAGAACAGAGGAAAATCGGCAAATAGATGAACGAAAGACGGGAATAAGAAGGTCCATTGTCATACCGCAGGAAAAGAGGGAGGTTGAAGGACGGACCTTGGCACGCTTGGAAATACAGACTGATTCCGAACGGCGTTGAACATAGTGACACCTCTTTCGGGAGAAGTTTTTATGTGGCAAAGTACCTCACAAATGTCGCTAGCATTAGGAGGAGATCACCGCTGCAGAAAATTTGTCTGATTTTCCTGCCAGGCGTTTGGCGTCATAGGCTGACATGCTAACCTCTGCGCTACGGTGACCTCCTTACCACATTGAGGCCACTCAAGTCAATATTTCAAAATCTTAGAAACGGTATCACAAAGATCTGAGAAGTCCGAAAATGTGAAATTGTGCGTCTGGTAGGAAAGCTTCAAATATTGAACTAAAAATTTATTTGAGTCTTAAAACTTTTTCCTATCCTTAAAATCGTTCCTTATTTATTCAAAAATTCACTCTCCAATTTTTTCTTTAGCCATAACATTTTACTTGTAACTTTCCAACTATCATCCTCCTCTGCCAGGCCATCTTACCCTAACATCAAACCTACCTCAAGTATTCCCTTGAGTATCGTATTATTTATCAATATTCATACTCATTTTACCTCTCTGTATGCAAATATAAGCAAAGTTACAAGTTCTCTGCTTAATTACCAACATTTTGCAAGCCCTACCAACATCATGGCGGAAGTTACATGCGCTACTTCTACTTCCTTGCAGTTGCCATGAACATTTACTTGCATTTTTGCCACACTCATTCTTGCGTGGTGACATTTTCATTGGCTTTGCTGTATCGGCAAATTTGTTTCTTTTGTTAACGCCATCATCAACAAACAAAGAGGGGGACACAACAGTTGTGGTGAGGGAGGCGGCGGGGTCTGAGATATCTCGGTCTCTCTACTTCAATTCGTATTGACAACTCACCCAACACAGAAGTCATAAATAATCGTGCGATTGCAGACAGAACAGCGGTGCCGAGGTGTTTACATTTTTGCATACTCACGTTTTGTGGTGGGAGTTCGTGCATAAAATGAAGCATACTTTTAAGCGTGGACACGTGAAAGGCTTACTTGATTATTGACACAGAAATGAATCAACAAAATGAAAACGATTTTTATGGGCAAGGGGAGATGGCAATGGCAATAGTCATATATCAGAAATATGCCACTAAAAGGCAATTATCGATGGTGAATAAACAATTATATGAGTTTTAAGTGATTTATAGCATACTCTTAACTTAATATGGTATAATGAAAGCATATTTAAACTATAAGAAAATATAGCAATTTTATATATATGCAGTAAAAAAATAGGAAGTGGCTTAAGAGAGGTTGTATCATACCTTTGGAAATTTGCAAACAAAAGCGTTTTAAAGCATACATTTTAGGTAGTTTTTTTTTGTTAATTTAAATTATATGAAAAAGTTTGTAAGTGATTGATTTCTCTTAAGAAAGATGGCTTTAGTTTTCTAGCGATTAATATAATATAGGTTTTTTTATAAAAAACTTTTGTTTCAACATTAAAGCCTACTTTTAGGATGAGTTATATCTTAACTTAAAGCTTTTACCCTTTTGTTGTCTGTAATCCTACTTGCTTTAATCCTACTTATTCCCTTCTTCGCCTTAAATCTTCTTTAAAGATAATAACACTTGGTTTTATGTTTGACCTCCTTTCAAATTTTTACACATAACAAGAAATCTTATTCCTGGTTACAGGACTCTCTTCTGGAATGTCTAACACAAAAATTACCAAATTGCTTTCATGTTCTTCAAGCAACGTTTCATATGAATGCTTGTATTTCATGTTCAAGAGTTTTCGCTTTATGCCTAAAGCTTGTTTCTAGTTGATTAATGGGCTTAAACCTTAAAGTCGACGTCAACAAAAGTAGTCAATGCTACAATGAATAAAAACAATGATTAATAGGTTGCTGCCTTTGCTGGAAAATATATTTATGATTACAGGAAATAAGGGCCATAAACAAGGAAAAATTTTAAAGTTTGTCAAACTTTTCAAATTTGTTTGTACTTGTCTTAGGCATGCTCTTTAATCCAAGATTGTAAGGTTGTAAAAAAAAAAATTTGCCTGCAATTTTGTACGACGGATCCTCTCATGACCATCAACATATGTGTTTATTATGGTCTGAATCGGTCTATAGCCTGATACAGCTCCCATATAAATCGATCTCTCTATTTTACTTCTGGTTTTTCCTAAGAAGAGATACCGGGAAAATAACTCGACAAATGCGATCCATAGTGGAGGGTATATAAGATTCGGCCCGGCCAAACTTAGCACGCTTTTACTTGTTTTTGGTTTATTTATTTGTAGCATTTAATTCTTAGCGTGCATGCCAAAAACAGGGAAGTCTCCAGGTCTATGGAGTTTAACATTTCTCCTTTATAACTAATCAATGATTAATGGATATTTTTAATTGCCTTTGGCAGCGCTTAGAACCAACTGTGTATGGATAGAAATATAAACTTTATAAAAAACTGCCATAACATGTAGA
Organism: Stomoxys calcitrans; assembly: GCF_963082655.1. Lineage (NCBI taxonomy): Eukaryota > Metazoa > Arthropoda > Insecta > Diptera > Muscidae > Stomoxys > Stomoxys calcitrans. The sequence goes on from NC_081553.1 coordinate 224,883,790, forward strand.
TGCAAATGAAAACAAAATTAAAAAAATTTTTATATAGAACAAAGAGTAAGAAAATATAATAAAAATAATTTCCGAAGAACGATTTTCATTGTATCAATTGCAGAATCCATTATTCATAGTTTCGAAAAATTCAGTTTTTTTTATGAAAATCGGCTAAAATATGAATTTTTCACTTGCAAAACTTAAAATGCCCACATCCCCGAACTTAGCCACGTAGAGCAAAACAAAGGCTAATTCGTGATCTCTTACAAAATCCATTAAAAATGGAAATTTCTCTTGGAAAACTTAAAATGGCTTTATCTCCTAAACTTTGCGTTCTAGAGGGAAATGGGCCTTAATTCGTGACTCCATCAAAAATCCATGAATAATCGAAATTTCACTTGGAAAACTTAAAATGGCTGTATCTCCTTAACTATGCGTCGTAGAGGAAAATGGGCCTTAATTCGTAACTCCATCAAAAATTCATTAAAATTCGAAATTTCACTTGGAAAACTTAAAATGGCTGTATCTCCTAAACTATGCGTCGTAGAGGGAAATAGGCCTTAATTCGTGACTCCATCAAAAATCCATGAAAATCGCAATTTATCTTGGTAAACTTAAAATGGCTGTATCTCCTAAACTATGCGTCGGAGAGGAAAACGGGCTTTAATCCGTGACTATATCAAAAATCCAAGAAAAATCGAAATCTCACTTGGAAAACTTAAAATGGCTGTATCTCCTAAACTATGCGTCGTAGCGTGAAATGGGCCTTAATTCGTGACTCCATCAAAAATTCTTGAAAAATCGAAATTTCACTTGGAAATCTTAAAATGGCTGTATCTCCTAAACTATGCGTCCTAGAGGGAAATAATCCTTAATTCGTGACTCCATCGAAAATCCATGAAAAATCGAAATTTCACTTGGAAAACTTAAAATGGCTTTATCTTCTAAACTATGAGTCCTTGAGGGAAATGGTCCTTTATTCGTGACTCCATCAAAAATCCATGAAAATCGAAATTTATCTTGGTAAACTTAAAATGGCTGTATCTCCTAAACTATGCGTCCTAGATTGTAATGGGCCTTAATTCGCGACTCCATCAAAAATCCTTTAAAAATCGAAATTTCACTTGGATAACTTAAAATGGCTGTATCTCCTAAACTATGCGTCGTAGAGGGAAATGTGCTCCATCAAAAATCCTTTAAAAATCTAAATTTCGAAAATTCAAAAATTCGTGATCACTTGCAAATATTTTGAATGTTGATGAAAATATGCCAAAATATAAATTTTCCACTTGCAAAGCTTTAATTGACTAAGCCTCTTAGACCAAAATTAAGGTTAATTCGTGATCTCTTCCAAAAATTTTTAATTATTATTAAAATCGGCCAAATTATGAATTTTCCACTTGCAAAACTTAAAATGGCCATATCTTCCTAACTTAGCCTCGTAGAGCAAAACTAAGGTTACTTCGTGATCACTTCCAAAAGTTCAGTTTTATAATGAAAATCTACCAAAAATACTAATTTTTCCTATCCGATTGTTCGGATCCTGGCGAGACCTTCAGAAAAAATGTTCATCTGTGGTTTTCCCCTCCTAATGCTGGCAACATTTGTGAAGTACTTTGCCATTTAACACCTTCTCCCTAAAAAGGTGTCGCACATTGGCTCGCCGTTCAGACTCGTCTCTAAAAAGGAGGTCCTTTATCAATGAGCTTTAACTTTAATCGGACTGCACTCATTTATATGTGAGAAGTTTGCCCCTGTTCCTTAGTTCCTTAGTTCATGAGCAAAATTAGCATTTTTTGATATTGACTAAACTTTTTTAATTTATTGCTATTATTCCCCCAAAAAATCTTCAGCTTTGTTCATTATATTGAATAACCCCGTAAAATATGCAATGGTTTTTAAAGTGGCTGCACCCACATCAACCCACTAGCAACTTTTCACAGCATTATGAAACACATGACCATAGCAAGGAGATGCTTGTTTTAATCTATGATTCATACACGCAAAATAGTTTTGATGTCTATCGTTAATCCATAAATTTAATTATGGCACGGCATGCGTAGATACTTTGTTGGCATGTAGAGTGTGAACTATTGAAAATTTAAAAATCTTTTAAAAATTTTTAACGCCAGGCCAATGGTCAATCCTAAATGAAACTTAATTAAAATTTTTACAATTTTTTTTTTTTGGAAATAAAATTTTGAAAAAGATTCTTTCGAAAAAAATTCGGCTTATTTTCTTTCGAAAAAAAAAATTGCCAAATTTTTGTTTTTCATATTAAATCCCGATTTTTAAACAACTCCCGCACATGAAGCTTGACCAAAAAAAAAAGTAATACAAAATAAATATGCAAATTCACACCTTTTTTTACCACGTGTCATGTATTTCTATACGCACATTCATAGTTCTTGGAAAATTTAATTTGCAATTTAATAATTCATTCTGCATTTCCAACTGTTTCGCATGGCTTTGTTTTTAAATAATTCCAATTTGATTCTTCTTTATGAGCTTTTATATTTTTTTCGCATTAGCCCAAAAATATGCAACAGTTTTTTCATGATTTTAAAATTATGCAATATAACTAAAGCTGATGCCGAAAATATACTAACCGTTGACATAATCTATGGTACATGAGCATGAAAAACTTGTGCATTTGCGGATGGTGTTGACAGGTGACATTTTTCATGCAGTAAATTTTATTTCTTTTTTTTTAAATAAAGAACCCTAAGTTTGTGATAGAAAAAGTGGAAAATTGTTACGTAAGCTTTAAAACAAGAAAAAGCTAGTTAAGTTCGACCGGACCAAATTTAATGTACCCTCCACCATGCATGGCACTTGCCAAGTTCTTTGAATGACTTTTTCAAATAGAAGTGAGCTACATCAACTTATGATTCAACATGGATCAAACTTGTAATGGCCATAAGAAGTCATAAGAAAATACTACCTTCCAAATTTCATCCAAATTGGATAATAATTGCGCCCTCTATAGGCTCAAGAAGTCAAATTGGGAGATCGGTATATATGGAAGTTGTGTCAGTCAACATGGACTGATTTGTACCGCACTTGGGACGGTAGTTAAAAGTCATAGCAAAATATTATGTGCAAAATTTCAATCAAAGAGGGTGGTGATGGCGCTTTATAGAGGCTCAAGAAGTCAAATCGTAAGATCGGCTTATATGGCAGCTATATCGGGTTATAAACCAATTCAGATTATACTGTGCAGAGATATTGGAGGTCGTAAGAGAGCTCGTCGTGCAAAATTTCAGCCAAATCGGGTAAGAACCCGAGAGGCCTAAGACATCACCCTCGAGAGGCCTAAGACATCATATCGATGTATACAGCAGTTATTGTTGTTGTTGTAGCAGTTTTTTGTGTTCTATGTTTCGTCTGCTTGATTCTGTTGAGTGACAAGACCCAGGAACTCTGCGACTAAGATGAGGTGCATCCACAGGGATCTGGGTCTGAGCCGAGTGGGTCTGACTGGGCAGTTATATCAGGTTGTGTGCCGATTCGAATTGTACTTAGCAGAGGAGTTGGAGGTCATAAAAGAGCTCGTCATGCAAAATATCATCCAAAACTGGTTAGAGTTAGGCCCTCTAGAGGTTCAAGAAGTCAAATCGAAAGATCGGTTTATGCGGCAGCTATATCGGGTTATGTGCCGATTCGAATTGTACTTAGCAGAGGTGTTGGAGGTCATAAAAGAGCTCGTCGTGTAAAATTTCACGTTAAGAATTGCGTCCTCTAGAGGCGCAAGAAGTTAAATCGAGAGATCGGTCTATACCAGAAAACAACAGCAAGCCACCTTAAAAATGCACATGGTAGACATGCAGCGAATGGCAAGCTCACATCTTATACCAGCAAACGTTGTTGACGTTTATGACTCTAACGACCAAAACATAAGATACTCCTTCGTTGAGCTATTGCAAGTGTTTTTGCTGATGAGCATAAAATGATTGCTGGTCACTCCCCTCATCCTTGCTTTGGTTTCATATGCCACTCATCTGAATGGCGCTCATTTGCCAACAACAACGCCGTCCGACGACCATATTGAAAAACACATTCCCATGCACACATTACTAAAACGTTCGGGCATCTCTCACTCTATTGTATATGTGCGTGTGTTTCTAGCTTACTTTGTTTTAAGGTGGCATGCGTAATAGATAATTGCTTTGGCCAAAATGGCTATTGAGTGCCAAATTTTGAGACTCCATCAGTTCTCTGGTCTATACCTAGCAGAGTTATTGGAAGTCATAACAAAAATCCAAGTTAATTGCGTCCTCTAGAGGGTCGAAACGTCAAACTGGGAGATCGGTTTTTATGGCAGCAATACCCGATTATAGACCGATTTTAATCATTCTCTTCACAGTTATTGAAAAACAAAACGCCACGTGCAAATTTTTAGCCAAATTGTATAAATATTGCGCCTCTTAGAGACTCATGAAGTCAAGATTGGTGATCGGTTTATATGGAGGTTATATCAGGTTATGTACCGATTTTGACCATACCAGACACAATTATTAGAAGACATAACAAAAAGTCGCACAGTGTGATAGAACCGAGAAAAACTAATAGAGAATATGCCGTATGAGAACCGGTAGAGACATCTCTTTGAAATTTGGAATGGTTAGAGCTGGTTAGGTGCCAGCAATATCATGTGCCTAATTCCCCTAAAGCTTTTCACCTCGAAATTTCGAAAATTTATTGGGGCTTAAAAATCTTCGTTTGTGGTCCGATTTCAATTTTATTTTGCTGGATTGTGCTTAAAAATCCCTACAAAAAAGTTTGCTTGAGGTCTACAACATCTGGTCTTCCTTATCCATCCTGGTCTTCCATATCTCGAGAAAGTCATTGATAGTTCCGTCTTTCGGTCCCTGTTCGTTAGGCTGCATTGGGACTCCTGTCGTTGCGCTGCCTAAAGTTTCAATATTAGGATCTTTACCTATCCTAGTCTTCCTTGAGAAAGTTTTTGATGGTTCGGTCGTCGGTTCCCTGTTGGTTGGGCTGTGTTTGGTCTCTCGCCCCTGCACTACCTGATGTTTTAATATTAGGATCTTTACTTATCCTAGTCTTCCCAATATTGAGAGAGTCGGTGATAATCTCGTCGTCGGCCCCCTGTCTGTTAGGTGGTATCGAATGTTCCGCCACTCCACCGACTGACGGCTCAATATGAGGATATTTGCCTATCCTTCTCTTTGCCATCTTGAAAAATACGGCCATGGCCCCGTATTACGCTATGCTCCCTGTGGAAAACCTCCCCTTTCTCCACGACCAAATCTTGGTTTTGCTTGTTTAAGACCTTCATCATGCTTTCGGTCGCGATTTCATCGCTCACATCCATGATGAAAACTGTCGCCTTTATGAGCTGTGGAATTTCCATCTTTCTCACAAGGTCGATCTTTGCGCCCCACCGATTGTGGATACTCCAACGAGCTTTTTGACGACATCAATAAACTTCGCTGGCGCAAACGGAAGCTTTAAGAGGTCCCCTCTATACTCGCAGCTCATTATTCGTATGGGTGCATCCCCTTCAGAGTTCAACACATGCCCGATAACCCGTTCGATTAGCAAATGCCTCACCTGGAACCGACGATCTGGTGGAATCCTATAGCCAATATCGATGACTGCATAAGTCATCTCATCTCAGTTGTAATTTCTTGCCACTCTGGCGTAGGAAGGCGGCTCCTTACCTTTCTAAGCGATCATCTTCCCCTTCAGTGATCTCTGTGGCATCCTTTTGGAAGTCACAGTCCTCCATTAAGACTCAGGAGCCGTGAGCGCTTCCTTCGTTGCTGTCTCGACTTTGTCTCCCTCCGCAGGACACTCTGGAGTCTCAATTGCGGGGGTCTGGCTTGGTCTTCCCAGAGTACTTGAAAGCGTTGGAGCTCTTTTTCTTCTTCGGCGTCTTGGCAGTGCTATGCCCTTCGGGAGATCTGATTCTCTTTCCTGTTTTCGTAGAAGTGCCTGGAATGTTAGTTTTACCCCTTGCAACAAACTGCGCTTTCGCCCGATTGTGCTGTCGGTGCAGACTCCTCTGTCTCCTTCGTCGTGCACTGGATTGTTTTATAGGTCTGCTTGTGAGCCTAGCAATGCCATCGCTCACTTCTGCCGCCATCCCGCTGTCCTCATCTCTCGATTCGATTGCTATAACTGTTCCGTAGACACTGTCGCTGTCTGGATCTGAATCGGAAGCACCACCTACACTTAAAGGCTGGGGACGAACTAATCTTCCCTCTGGTTTATCCGTTTTTTCCTCATTTGTTAGTCTGACGAAAGGTTGTGCGCTTGAAGCATTACTCTCGACTACAGGTGCCAAGGCATCCACACCTATAGGAGGGGAGAACAACATACTACGGTCCATTTTGAGTCTACTCTTGAAGAGCTTTAAAATTTTTCGTATTAGGTACCTATTCCGAGATACGGGCTTTTTTCTTCGAGGAGCGAAATGAAAACATGTCCCCTCCGCTCCACTCAACGGATACTATTCACTTTTTTGTTGCAAACTTTTGAAAAAATGTGTTTTTCATAGAAACATTTTGTAAACAGTTGAATTTCATAGAAATTGTGGTCAAATTGTATTTAGTAAAAAATTTTGTTAACATTAAATTTTATTCGAAATTTTGTCATAAAATGATTTTCTCAAATAAAAACAAGTAAAAAGGCATTCAGTTCGGCCGGGCCGAACTTTGTGTACCCACCACCTCGGGTATATATGTAAATCCCATTTCGTCACAATCCGGTGAAAATTGGATACTTAAGCACCCAAATTCGTCACGAACATTGAGTGGTCTAATATATATGTCACTATTCAATTTTGTAGAACAAAATATTGGTCTCTTTGGCAGATATATCCAATTATAAACCGATTTGAACCATATCAGGGTCGGATATCGTGAGGCTCAGAAAAGCTGACTGTTTCAAATTTCATCGAAATCTGGTAATAAATAAAGCTTTTATGGGCTTCAGTCCCCTTATCGGCCGATCGGTCTATATGGCAGCTATATCTAAATATAGTCCGATCTGAACCATATCAGGGTCGGATATCGTGAGGCTCAGAAAACTGACTGTTTCAAATTTCATCGAAATCTGGTAATAAATAAAGCTTTTATGGGCTTCAGTCCCCTTATCGGCAGATCGATCTATATGGCAGCTATATCTAAATATAGCCCGATCTGTACCATATTCGGATCAGATGTCGGGAGGCTTAAAATAACCCATTGTTATAAATTTCAGCGAAATCGGTTAAAAAATAAAGCTTTTATGGGCTTCAGTCCCCTTATCGGCAGATCGGTCTATATGGCTGCAATATCGAAATATAGTCCGATCAGAACCATATTTAGGTCGGATGTTGGGAGGTCTTAACCTACTCACTCTTTCAAATTTCATCGAAATCAGGTAGTAAATAAAGCTTTTATTGGCTTCAGACCCCTTATCGGCAGATCGGTTTATATGGCAGCTATATCTAAATATAGTCCGATCTGAACCATTTTGAGGTCGGATATCAGGAGGATAAAAATATCTCACTGTTTCAAACTTTAGAGCAATCGGTTAAAAAATAAAACTTTTATGGGCTACAGACCCCTTATCGACAGATCGGTTTATATGGCAGCTATATCTAAATATAGTCCGATCTGAACCATATTTGCGTCGGATGTTAGGAGGTTTAAAACTGGGCACTATTCCAAATTTCAGCGAAATCGGGTAATAAATAAAGCTTTTATGGTCTTCAGACCCTTTATCGGGAGATCGGTCTTTATGGTATCCATATCCAAATATGGTCCGATTTGACCCGTTCAAGAATTTAACAAGCGTGCATCAAAAAAACGTATCTGTGCCAAATTTCAGCTCAATATCTCAATTTTTGAAGGCTCTAGAGTGATGACAACAGACGGACGGACAGACGGTTAGAGGGACAGACATGGGGACATCGTTAAATCGTATTAGAATTTTACAACGATCCGAAAAATATATATTTTGTAGGGTCGGAAATTGATATTTCGATGTGTTGCAAACGGAATGACTAAATGAATATACCCCCTATCCTACGGTGGTGGGTATAAAAAAACATATTTGACCTGAAAATTTTTTCAAAATTTTTATATATTTTTATATAGTTTTTTATTTGTTTTTATTTTTTTCCCTACGGGTCTTTATTTGTATAACGAATCTTGATTGCAAGAAATTTTCCTTTCCATTTTAATTTTATAACTCAATTAAAATAATTTCATTTGTAAGTGTTTACTAAGGTCCTCTCGGTCTTTGTCTTTTAAAAGCCATTATTCAATTATCCATGGCACAGTCCACAACACAGACGGGAGACAAAGTAGTGACCAATACACACATTAGTCATTTGTTGTGTTTATTAAGTTTTGACCACATTTGTCAGCTCCTTCAGTGTCGGAGTGTCTCAATACAGCATTTGTGTTGGCCACAATGCATTTAACTTTAAAGCCTTGGGTTACTCTGCGTTAGTGTTATGGTTATGGCTCATAACATACATGCGTAGCCCATTTGGTCCATATGCGTTTCATGGCATTTATGTTCTTAAATTTGCCCCAGGAAGCCATGGTGACCATTGCAACAAAGGTGACTGCAAGAAAAGTAATCGAGATATATAAACTGAAACGCAGTGTAGCAGTAGTGTCTCATAAACTTTAGAAAGTCTGTGAAAAAGCTTACTCTTGCAATTGCATCAGACATGCCATTGGATTATGGCTCTCCTTCAGATTTTATTATGGCATCTTCATAGGAGACAGGATAATTGAACATATAAAGTCTATATCAGCATTGAATAACAATGAAAGCTTTAAAAGTGCCATATATAATTTTGCAGATTAGAGAAGTTTGAAAGTTTTCATAGAGCATTATTTTAAAGTAGATTTAAATTTAAGCTCAAGCAAGGTTGTAAAGGATAGCTAAGGGCCTTCAGATTTTAACCAAAATTATTTTGTTAAAAAAAAAAACAATTTATACAGATTTTCTTGAACAATTCAGAAAAATTTGATCATAAATGAAAGGTTTAGAAAAATATTCGATTAAAAAATTTTTTGTCAAAATTTGGTATTCATAGAAAAATGTGTCAACATTTGATTTTAATAGAAAATGTCAAAATTTGAGGTCATAAAAATTTTTGTTAAAATTTAGATTATGACAAGTTTTGCCAATATTTTATTTGTAACAAAAAATTGTGTCACAACGTATACGGGCATAGGTTCGGCAAGGTCGAAATTTGTATTTCCACCATCTCAGTTATGTACATTAACCACTTATCCACAAAATACGATGCATTTATAAACCTGTTTATGAATCCGCCGCAGCTATACCCACCATCGTAGGATATGGGGTATATTCATTTAGTCATTCCGTTGGCAACACATCGAAATATCAATATTCGACCCTACAAAGTACATATATTTCGGATCGTCGTAAAATTCTAAGACGATTTAACGATGTCCGTGTGTCTGTCCGTCTGTTCGTCTGTCCGTCCGTCTGTTGTAATCACTCTAAAGCCTTCAAAAAATGAAATATTGAGCTGAAATTTGGCACAGATACATCTTTTTGATGCAAGCTGGTTAAGTTCTTGAATGGACCAAATCGGACCATATTTGGATATAGCTGCTATATAGACCGATTTTCTAATAAAGGGTCTAATGCCCATAAAAACTTAGGTTTTCATCCGATTTTGATGAAATTTTAAACAGTGAGTAGTTTTAGGTCTCCCGACATCTGACCCAAATATAATTCTGATCGGACTATATTTAGATATAGCTGCCATATAGACCGATCTGCCGATAAAGGGTCTGAAGCAGATAAAAGCTTTATTTTTTTAAACAATTTCGCTGAAATTTGAAACAGTGAGTAGTTTCAGGCCTCTCAACTTCGAACCTCGAATATGGTTTAGATCGGACTATATTTAGATATAGCTGCAGTGGGTAGTTTAAGGCCACCCGTCATCCGACCCATATATGCTGGTTAAGGGTCTGAAGCTCATAACAGCTTTATATATTCCCCGATTTTGTTGAAATTTGACATGCAAAATTCAACAGTGACTTATATTTATAAGACCACTCAATATCCTTGCCGAATTTGGGTGCATAAGTTAACCAATTTTCATCGGATTTTGACGAAAAGGGGTTTACATATATACCCGAGGTGGTGGGTATCCAAAGTTCGGCTCGGCCGAACTTAATGCCTTTTTACTTGTTTTAAAATGCGCCTTTACTGGTCAAAGAACTTGAACTAGGAGATGGGTATAGACGACAGCTGTATCCAAATATCGCCCAATCAACCGAAAGGCCATTTGACCGTTATTTGGGAGATGGGCATTTTCAAATTTTTCTCGATCTAAATCATACTCAGTATTAACTCCGAGATACCGAACGCAACTCTTTGCCCCAAATTTCAGCGAAATCGGTTAACAAATGCGATTTTAATGGGACCACGAACTAAAATCGGGAGATTGGTTTAAATGGGGGCTATATCATGAAAAAAGCCGTTATACCCCATCTTCGAGCATACTCTTCCTTTAGACAAACAAGTAAAAGCGTGCTTTGTTCGGCCAGGCCGAATCTTGGGATTCTGCTAAAAATTTATGCAAAATAAATTCGGTTGACGGGCATAATTTTTTCTACATACCAAACTTCTATTAAACCAGCAAAAATTAAAGCTTCTACGTACTACTGAAAAATGATAATCGATAGACCGGTTTATATCGGAGCTATATCAGGTTATAGACTGGAGCGTACGCATAGTTGTTGGAAGTCATAACAGAACACCATATGCAAAATTTCAACCAATCGCACAAAAATTGCGGCTTGTAAGGACTCAAAAAGTAAAATCGGGATATCGGTTTATATGGGAGCTAAATCAAGTTAAAGACCGATTTAGGCTATACTTAGCACAGTTGTTGGAAATCATAACAGAACACCACGTGCAAACTGTCAGCCAAAAATTGCAGCTTACAGGGTCTCAAGAAGTCAAATCGGGAGATCGTTTTTTTTGGGTTGCCCAAAAAGTAATTGCGGATTTTTCATATAGTCGGCGTTGACAAATTTTTTCACAGCTTGTGACTCTGTGATTGCATTCTTTCTTCTGTCAGTTATCAGCTGTTACTTTTAGCTAGCTTTAGAAAAAAAGTGTAAAAAAAGTATATTTGATTAAAGTTGATTCTAGGTTTTATTAAAAATGCATTTACTTCCTTTTAAAAAATCCGCAATTACTTTTTGGGCAACCCAATATATGGAAACCATACTAGGTTATATTCCAATTCGGACCATACTTGTCACATTTATTAGAAGTGATAGCACTACCCTACGTGCAAAATTTTACCCAAACTGGACAAAAATTGCAGCCTCCGGGGGCTTAAAAAGTCAAATCGGGAGATCGGTTTATATGGGAGCTATATCCACATCTAAATCGGTTTGATTCATTTGCAAATTCTAACGACCTACATCAAACTTTCAAGCGGCTAGCTCTATGCATTCAACCGCTATTGTGATTTCGGCGGACATGGTTATATCGGAGAGGCCCGCAATTTTTGTCCGCATTGGCTGACATTTTGGATATATTTAGTTTTCTGGTATTACATTTAACAACTGCGCCAAGTACGGTCTGAATCGTTCTATTACCTGATACAGCCTCCATATAAACCGAAATCCCGATTTGACATCTTTAGCCTCTGGAAGTCGCAATTTTTGTCCGATTTAGCTATAATTCCGATCTTCCGATTAGGCAGAAATTGTATACATACTGCTCTGTTATGACTCCCAACAACTGTGCCAAGTACGGCCCGAATCGGTCTTTAACCTGACATAGCTCCCTTATAAACCAGTCTCTCGATTATCCTTGTTCGAATCCTAGAAGATTTAATTTTTAGAAGAATAAATAGAAGAATAAATTTTGCAAAATTTGGAAATTTAGATAAATCCTTAAAGCATGTAGAGACACAAAAACTTTAAAAATGTATGTGGTCAAGTGCAGTCTTCTTGGAGTTTTCTTATAACTTAAGGCTCTCTTTATGCTGCAAGAGGTTTTGGGTTTAAAACAATAGTTGTGAAAAGTTTTGTAATAACTATGCCTTTGGGACTAAAGAAAAGATTTTGCCTTTTGGCTATTGGCAAATTGCCATGATTATGGGCTTCTTTACATTACACTTAGCATAAGCAATGCCTTAAATGAACCCCCCGTAGTTTCCCCTTCTGTAGAAACCTAAAACCTCAAATTATAACAAATTAATGAAGGCCATAATGTCATAATTTGACTCAAATTGTCGAGAAACCAATGGCATGATGTCCCAACTCAAATTAAGTTTGCCAATTTGAGCATTTGGCTTAAGAGTTAAGTTAAGGGTATGTGTGTTGGTCTTTTCTTAAGGGGTATTTAAGGGAAAATTCATGGCTTGGGTTTTGTTTTGTCGGCAAAGCCAGTGTTTCATTGGTTCGCATGTGTGTGTGTGCGTGTGTTTGTGTGTGTGCATCTTTTGTTTTTCCCAACAATTGTCGCCGTCTAATATTTCATGCTGTCTGTGACGGTGCACCCTTGAATTTCCGTTGTAAACACATTCGTTGATGCAACAACGAAATTCCGGCCACACATACACACTCATGTGTGTTAGCAATTTTCAGGGTTAAAAGCTGGCAAAAACAATGAACTTTGGTCTTTGATGAGAGATGTTTGCAAAGAAAAAGGTTTCATGGAAATGCATTTTGCTACATGAGATCAAAGAATCAACAAACTAATCCAAATGGCTGTAACTAAATGGATAAGTGGGATTTTGTGGAAGATGTAGGGAATGACATTAATTCCAAGCGAAAATAATAAGTAAAAAAGGCTTCGAGTTCAGCCTTGCCGAACTTTGGATGCCCATGGTGGTATTCTGCTTAAAAATATAAGCATATGAACTTAGTTGATGGGCACATGTGTACTCTACTTACCAAGTTTCTGCAACAACAGGCAAACATTTAAATCTCTAGGGGCCCTAGAAGGTTAATCGAAAGATCGCCGTTGGACAATACTAGCTATTGATCGCAATAAGACGCTACGTGCAGAATTTCAGCCTTATCGATAAAAAATTGCGGATTCCAGGGGCTCAAGATGTCAAATCGGGAGGTCGATTTATATGGGAGCTATATCAGTTTATATCTGGGATCCGAAGTGGGTACCTTTTTCCGCTCCCGCTCCGGGAAAAATTTTTCCGCTCCCCTCCTGCTTCTTTAGAATTAATTATACTATTTTTCACAGCTTCATAGGGAAAGAGATGTGCATATTATTCTTGCCCTTACGATTACAACCTCAAGCTATATTCAACTTCGATTAGATATATAAACCAATCTCGCGATAGAGTTTTAGAACCCCTAGAGAGCGTGATTCTCATCTGATTTGGCTAACATTTTGCAAATCTGTTTCTTTTATGAGCTTCAAAATTTTTGTCAAGTATAGTCCAAATCGGTACATAATCAGTTAATGAGTGCGCTTTTATGAGCTTAAGACACTAAATCGGCGTATCGGCCTATATGTCAGCTTTATCTAACTAAAATCGTATGTGGATCATTCACGGTCCGTATACCGAGAGATCTGGTGCAACACACTTTTTGACACTTCAGCGAAATCGGATAATAAATGCAACTGTTATGACTTATGACCCTATATCTGGAAATCAGTCTTATGGCAAATATATTGGGTTGCCCAAAAAGTAATTGCGGATTTTTTAAAAGAAAGTAAATGCATTTTTAATAAAACTTAGAATGAACTTTAATCAAATATACTTTTTTTACACTTTTTTTCTAAAGCAAGCTAAAAGTAACAGCTGATAACTGACAGAAGAAAGAATGCAATCATAGAGTCACAAGCTGTGAAAAAATTTGTCAACGCCGACTATATGAAAAATCCGCAATTACTTTTTGGGCAACCCAATACTTAACTATAGTCCGAACGAGACCATATTTGGCATGGATGTCAAGGGTCCAACAGAGCTCTTGTAGGCTATGGACTCAAAATTGCTATATCGGTTTATCTAGCGATTACATTCAAATATAGTACGATTTGGATCACAACTCACTGTTCCAAATTTTAGCGAAATCTGGTTGTAATTGCCCATGTAATGGCGGTCTGTATTGCTGCTATACCTAAATATAGTCCGATAGGGCTCATATTTGGCAAGAAAAACCCACCGTTTAAATTTCAGCAAAATCGGATAATAAATGCCCCTTCTTTAGGCTTAAGACCCTAAATCGGTCTTTACTGCAGCTGTATCCAAATATAGTCCCATTTACCCTTATTAAGAACATAGCCCGTGTACGGGTGAAATACAAATCTGTGCCAAATTTCGCCTTAATATCAAATTTTTTTAAGGCTGTTGCATGAATACTATAGACAGACAGACTGAGGGATATGGCGCATTTGCAATCCTCAACGGCCTACATCAATAAGAAGTCTCTGCGCAAAATCGTAAGCGGATATTTTACTGCGTTCGACCGCTATTGGATTTCCGAAGACGGTAGGACAAATGGACGTTCCGATGGATAGGCGGACATGGCTTCATTGATTAAGGGTTGCCAGGTTGCAATGTTTCGGCAATTGCGTCCAGCTTAGACCAATAGTTTTTTCTTTCTTCGCCTAAAAAGAGATACCGGGAAAAGAACTCGACAAATGCGATCCATGGTGGAGGGTATTTAAGATTCGGCCCTGCCGAACTTAACACGCTTTTACTTGTTTATTGTAAGGATCTTCACTTGAAACAATGCTACAGTGGTAGGGTAATCATCTCCGTGTGGCCAGTCCTAGTTCTTCAGAGCACACTCCAAAGCCCACCTGGTCATCGAGTTGGGATCCATCCGTATGGAAGTCTATGTAATTTCTATTACCAGGTATATTGTAGTTCCAATGGGTTCCATTAGGTTTAAGGTACAGTACTTTTAATCAAAAAACGGCTTAGGCAATGTGTAGTCTACACTATTTGGAATGTCGCGTATTGTATCAAGGATAACACAGTGTCCTTCGCTGCCGCATGACCAAAGAGAAACTCCTTTATTCTCACAGCATCAAATTCATCGTCCTCAGTGCGGCTGTGATGCTTAGACAAGCCATCCTTTGGATCTGGCCGATCATTGAACAGCAGCGCCCTCCACCAGACCACAACATTGGCCAGGTTATGATGATCGCGATTTCGGCCTTACCAAGGTCCTCATCAGATTGTTTTGCCACTTAAAGATTACATGTTTCCGTCTATCCACTAAGGAGCGTTTAAATTTCTCTTACAGCGCTCTGGGAAAAAATTAGCCAACAAAACCCAGCATTTCGTAGGAATGGCATGCTTCTACCATTGCACTGCTCATTTATTATGTATGTTCTAGTGGCAAAACAATCAGATGAGCCCTTGAGAAAAACCAAGATGGAGCGAAAATAGCTTCACACAGCTCATTGTGCCAAATTTGGGCGAAAACTGTTATTAATGCACCTTTTGTGGGCCCAAAATCTTGAATTGGGAGATCGGTATATATAGCTGCTATATCCAAAAACAGCCCAGTCTAGACTATACTCGAAATTAACGTCGAGAGGCCGAACACAACTGCCAAATTTCAGCTAAATCGAGTAATAAATGCCCCTTTTATGGCATCAAGATCGGTATATATGCCAGCTATATACAAATAAAGCCCGAACTGGGATTCAGTACGAATCTTGAGGGAAAATTGAGAAATTTAAGCAAAATCGAATAATAGAATGTCTATTATGGCCCTAAGAACTTAAATCGGTGTGTATGGCTGCTTTATACAAGCAAACGTCAAGGGGCTTAACACAGCTCACTGTGTCAAATATTAGCGAAATCGATCAATAAATGCATATATTTTGGGGGCCCATTACATTAATCTAACGCGACATATTTGTCGACTATGGCATTGTGGGGCTTAAATGAAAAATAATTTAGAGTAGAGCACGAGTCCAATATAAATTTTCGGGACCAAGTGTCTGGAGGTCCGCCCTACTCCAAAAAACCCTCCAAACCGGACATATGTCCCGATCATGCCAATATGTGGAAATTGATACCCACATTCGGGGCGAAATGTCTGAGGGACTGTCCAAACCCATGCGTTACAACTATCGTTTGATATTCCCTGTTATGTCTTCCTTTGTACCATAGTCAATCCATGGTACCTTTTTCCCAGGAATATGTTTACACCTCTTTCGGTCAATTCAATGTCAAATTTTCTTTAAGCCGGTAAAATAATGATTCTAGTAATTAGGGATCACATTTAAATGAATGTCTGTTTGCATTAAATAAACTTTTCCAACTAACAGGTTGTGGCTTAATGCGTAAATTCGCCGCATTAAAACCATTTTGAAATTTCTGCTAAAATAGCATAAGTTCAGGTGATATGGACAGCAAAACATTCTATTGGGAAAAGATTTCTGTTAGGTTTGACATTTTTGGACAGCAATGTTAAAAACTCACCACCATGTGCAAATTTACATGGGATATGCATAGCGTTTTACTGTTAAAGCTTAAATGTTAAATATTAACAGTAAAAAATTGAATATAACATTATAACAATACATGCACCAGTTTCAATTGGTATAACAATTTCAATGTGTATAAAAGCTTTAATTCTTATAAGAGTTTAGTGATGTATGGAAGGATTACACAAGACTTGATGTTGAACAACCATTTCGTGACATGATATTTTTATACCTAGACATCCGCCCCAGAGGAAGAGACTTCCAACATGACGTAATCGGTCCATAAACTGACATAGCCGCCACATAAACCGATCTTGAATCTTGACTTCTTGAGCCACTAGAGGACGCAATTCTTAGCCGATTTGGCTGAAATTTCGCATGACGTGTTTTGTTATGACTTCCAACAACTCTGTCAATTACGGTTCAAATAGGACCATTGCCTCATATATCTGGCATATAAACCGATCTAGGATCTTGACTTCATGAGCCTCTAGAGGGCGCAATTATTATCCGATTTGGCTGAAATGTACAACGGCTTCTCTCATGACCTTCAACGTGTCAAATATGGTGGGAATCGGTCTATGGCCTGATACATTTCCCATATAAGCCGATATCTCCATATTTTACTTCTTGAGCCCGTAAAGGGCTCAATTCTTACTCGAATTGGCTGAAATTTTACCCAATGACTTCTAAAGGGTGATTTTTTTGAGGTTAGGATTTTCATGCATTAGTATTTGACAGATCTCGTGGGATTTCAGACATGGTGTCAAAGAGAAAGATGCTCAGTATGCTTTGACATTTCATCATGAATAGACTTACTAACGAGCAACGCTTGCAAATCATTGAATTTTATTACCAAAATCAGTGTTCGGTTCGAAATGTGTTCATTCACCGTAACGTTGCGTCCAACAGCATCTTTGAAAAAATACGGTCCAATGATTCCACCAGCGTACAAACCACACCAAACAGTGCATTTTTCGGGATGCATGGGCAGTTCTTGAACGGCTTCTGGTTGCTCTTCACTCCAAATGCGGCAATTTTGCTTATTTACGTAGCCATTCAACCAGAAATGAGCCTCATCGCTGAACAAAATTTGTCAAAATTTGAACACATTTCGAACCGAACACTGATTTTGGTAATAAAATTCAATGATTTGCAAGCGTTGCTCGTTAGTAAGTCTATTCATGATGAAATGTCAAAGCATACTGAGCATCTTTCTCTTTGACACCATGTCTGAAATCCCACGTGATCTGTCAAATACTAATGCATGAAAATCCTAACCTCAAAAAAATCACCCTTTATTATGGTCTCCAACATTCAACTTAATTACGGTCCGTCGTACCATAATTTTTTTTTTTTTTGTTTTTTGTTTGCAACGCAAAGATGGAGTAGAGCTAGACCCCTTGATAGGTATACCGATCGACTCAGAATCACTTTCTGATTCAATTTAGCCAAGTCCGTCTGTGAGTCCATGTATTCTTGTAATCAAGGTACAGGTCGTATTTGTAGTCCAATTGTCACGAAATTTTGCACATATGACTTTTTTGGCTTAAGGACAAACGCTTCTGAATTTGGTAAAAATCGTTTCAGATTTGGATATAGCTCCCATATATATGTATAGGCCGATTTGTACTTTAATGGCTGTAGTAACTACAATTAACAACCTATCTATACACAATTTGGTACGGATTGTTTTGCTACTGATTTTAACACATATGCAAAATATCTTCAAAATCGGTTTAGATTTAGATATAGCTCCCATATATATGTATCGCCCGATATGCACTTAAATCGCCGTAGTAAATTCAATTTTCAACCAATCTGCACAAAAGTTGGTACGAATTCTTTTGTTAGTAATCTTAACCTACCTGCAAGATTTCATCAAAATCGGTTCAGATTTGGATATAGCTCCCACATATATTTATCGCCCGATTTGTGGTTAAATGGCCGTAGTAACTACAATTTTCAACCGATCTGTACAAAATTTCGCACGGATTGTTTTGTTACTGATTTCAACATATCTGCAAGATTTTTTCGATATCGGTTCAGATTTGGATATAGGTCCCTTATATATGTATCGCCCGATATTCACTTAAATGGCCGTAGTAACTACAATTTTCAAACGATCTGCACAAAATTTGCCACGAATTATTTTGTTACTAATCTTAACCTATCAGCAAAATTTCATTAAAATCGGTTCAGATTTGGATATAGCTCCCATATATATGTATCGCCCGATTTGCACTTAAATGGCTGTAGTAACTACAATATTCAACCGATCTGCACAAAATTTCGCAAGGATTGTTTTGCTACTGATTTTAACATGTCTGCAAGATTTCATCAAAATCGGATTAGATTTATATATGGCTCCCATATACAATATATAATCGCCCGATATGCACTTAAATGATCGTAGTAACTACAATTTTCAACCGATCTGCACAAAATTTGGCACGGGTTGTTTTCTTACTGATCTTAACATATCTTTAGGGTTTCATCAAAATTGGTTCAGACTTGGATATAGCTTCCATATATATGTGTCGCCCGATTTGCACTTAAATGGCCGTATCAACTACAATTTTCAACCGATCTGCACAAAATTTGGCACGGATTGTTTTGTTACTAATCGTAACTGTTTTGCGAGATCTTATCAAAATCGGTTCAGATTTGGATATAGCTCTCATACATATATATCCCCCGATTTGCACTTAAATGTCTGTAGCAACTACAATTTTCAACCGATCTGCATGAAATTTGGCACGGATTGTTTTGTTGCTGATCTTAACTTTTCTTCAACATTTCATCAAAATCGGTTCGGTTTTAGATATAGCTCCCATATATATGTATCATCCGATTTGCACTTAAATGGCCGTAGTAGCTACAATTTTCAACCGATCTACACAAGCTTTGGCTTGGATTGTTCTGTTACTGATCTTAACATATCTGCAAGATTTCATCAAAATCGGTTCAGATTTAGATATAGCTCCCATATATATGTATCGCCCGATTTGCACTTAAATGGCCGTAGTAACTACAATTTTCAACCGATCTGCACAAAATTTGGCTTGGATTATTTTGTTACTGATCTTAACATATTTGCAAAATTTCTTCAAAATCGGTTCTGATTTAGATATGGCCCCCATATATATGTATCGTCCGATTTGCACTTAAATGGCCGTAGTAACTACAATTTTCAACTGATCTGCACAAAATTTGGCTTGGATTGTTTTGTTACTGATCTTAACATATCTGCAAAATTTCTTCAAAATCGGTTCTGATTTAGATATAGCTCCCATATATATATATCGCCCGATTTTGACTTAAATGGCCGTAGTCAGTACATTTTTCCATCGATCTGCACAAAATTTGGCACGGATTATTTTGTCACTGATTTTAACATATCTGCTAGATTTCATCAAAATCGGTTCAGATTTATATATGGCCCCCATATATATGAATCGTCCGATTTGCACTTAAATGGCCGTATCAACTACAATTTTCAACCGATCTGCATAAAATTTACCACGGATTGTTTTGTTACTGATCTTAACCTATCTGCTAGATTTCATTTAAATCGGTTCAGATTTGGCTATAGCTCCCATATATATGTATAGCCCGATTTACAATGAAATGGTGGTAGTAACTCCAATTTTAGTCCGATCTTCACAAAATTTAGCATGGGGTGTTTTATTTGAAGTCTCCATATGTGTGGTGCCCTACATGGTGTAGGGTATTATATAGTCGGCACCGCCCGACTTTTGCCTTTCCTTACTGGTTTTCTATAGATCTTTGGTTGGACTTGTTTTTGGAAATGCACCTCCCATATCTGAAATTATCTTCTGCATCCCGAATACCGAGAATTGGATACATCTTTTGAAATGTTTTTACATCTTTATTGATATAAGGTTTACAATACAAACATGTGTTTTTGTTGTGTGAGTTTTATAGCATTCTTAATATTCTTATTAGTTACAATTATTTTGTTATCTCAATGTGGTTGTGGTTGTTAGTGTTGTTATTGATGTTAATGTTCCACAAACAAAAAATGTTGGTTGTCTGATTGATATACTCTTTTTTTGCTCTCTATGACTAAAGCATTTTACATATTTTTGTTTTTTTTTTATTACAATACACAATTACACTTTTTTTTTGTTTAGGCTTAATAAAATTGTCCTTAAATATTTTCAGAGTTTTTTTTTAATTTTTTTTTGTTTTTAATATTAAATCTCATATAACATGAGAGATGTTAGAAAAATATTTAGAAAAAATGCAAATCCTTTTTTTTTTGTGTGGTGATTCTTTGAGGAGGGGGTGAGAGAAGGGGTTTGGCTTTATTCTATAGTCTCAAAATACAATTAACAAAAAATATGTTGGGGGTGGGATGGGTGACATCAGTTTCTCTGTTTGTTTTCCTTGTTTTTAAATATAAATCTACAAAATTTGTAATTTAGGTTTCAATTTCATTAGAACAGGTGGGCTATAAGGGTCACAAAATCTATTTTAGTGTTTGGCTATATGTGGATTCAACAGAAATTCATATCGCTATTTTTGTGTTTTTTTTTTTGTTTTTGTTCTCTCTAACATTCATTGGTGACATAGAACACATCTTGACATTGAATTGAGGCCAACATTTAGATAAAGCTTTATTTTCTCTTATTCTTCTTCTTCTTTTTTGCTTCTTAGTGAGTATTGAGCAAAGTGGAGAGGGGATTTTTGGGGATTTAAGGAAAGGGAAAATGTTTAAGGGGACATTGGTTTTTGGGTAGCAAGATTCGAATCTTTGGGATTTTAAAGCTAACTACTAAGTCACACCACTAAATACACAAATTTTGTGGTTTTGGTTCTATGGGTGAGTTTTTCGTTCATGTTTAACCTTTTTTTTTTTTGTTTTAATTAAAAGTTTCTCATATTTGTCAATAACAATCAATTGTTTGCCGCTGTCTCTTTGCGTATCCTTAACTTTTATTGCTCGCCATTTTGCAGTTTATCCAAACTGGTGAAAATAATGCTATACACAACGTCCAAAAGTTTCATCCAGGCCTCGGTTTGTTTCTGATTTAGATTGCAGGCAGCCGTTAAGACTTCCAAGATGGCTTCTTTTAGTTCCTGAAAAAAAAAAATATATCAAAAAATTTCGCTTCATTAATTTCTTTTCAATTTAAGTTTATGTTCATTGAGAGCCTACATTAAATGACTGTTTCTCAATTTGACGATTGAAATGCGTTGTAGCGATTTTCGACCACATCTCCTCTAGTTTGGGTCCCGCCCAATCATGGCCCAACATTGAAATGGAATCATCGAAAACTTTGATAATGCGCGTGGCATGGGCTCGGAAGCGGGCATTGGTCTGCAAAAGAAACAAAAAACAGAAACATTTTTTATAAACATTTTTTTTACTTATAGTAGGGACATAGAAAAAATTATTAATAGAAAATTATTAATGGTACTCTAATGTATTTTTTTAATTGCTTACTATAGCTAAAGGAAATAGTAAGCAATTAAAAAAATGATTACTATAATTTTACTTCGAATTTAATTTTTACTTCATTCCTACTGCACCCATCTACTACTACTAAATTTCCCATGAACATTCCATTAAGTAACAGGAGATACTTCTCTCTTATCAATAAGGGACATCCTCAATAATGAGTAGCCTCCTTTTTATGCCGAGTACGAACGGCTTGCCACATACCGACACCACTTGGTAGAGAAGTTTTAGCATGGCAGGATATCGTATAAGTGAAGCCAAGATAAGGGGATAACCACCGCTGAAACTTTTGTTGATGTTCATGCCGGGATTTGAATCCAGGCGTTCGGCGTCATAGGCGAACACAGATGTTCAAAGTCAAAGTGGAAAATCTTGTACCAAATTTCAGCAAATTTGGATAAACATTGAAGCCTTTAGAGACTCAAGAAATTCAAAATAAGGGATCGGTTTATATGGGGCTATATCAGCTCACAGGCCAAATCATACTGGATATAGATGTTGAAAGTCATATCCAAGTTCATTTGCCACGTTTCAGCCCAATCGGAATCGGATAGACCGCTTCAGCCAAATCGGAAGAAAATTGGGGCTGCTATGGGCTCAAGAAGTCACATAGAAGGATCGGTTTCAGGGCTATATCAATTCATAGACTGATTAGAATCATACTAGCTACAGATGTTAAAATTAAAAAAAAAATTCACGCAAATCGGAGAAAAATTGGGGCTTTTAGGGTCGCGAGAAGTCAGATCCTGTTATCGGTTTATATTGGAGCCACATATAAAGTTATAGCCTGATTTGGACTATACATGGCACGGGTGCCAAGTTTCAGCAAAATCGAATGTAAATTGACGCCCCAAGGAGCTCAAGAAATCAAATTCAAGGATCGGTTCATATGGGGGCTATATCAGTTCATTAACCGATTCAAGCCATACTGGGCACAGATATTAAAAGTCGTAACACAAGTCCTTGTGGAAAATTTCAACCTAAGCGGGGGAAAACTAAGACTTCTAGGGATTCCAGAAGTAAGATCTGGGTACCGTTGTATATGGGGGCTATATCAGTTTTTATACACATTAGGATTACGGCTGGGGCTTGCTGGGGCTCAAGAAGTCAAATTTAGGGATAGGTTTATATGAGGGCTATATTCGTTCATAGACCTATTCAAATAAAGGGTGATTTTTTTGAGGTTAGGATTTTCATGCATTAGTATTTGACAGATCACGTGGGATTTCAGACATGGTGTCAAAGAGAAAGATGCTCAGTATGCTTTGACATTTCATCATGAATAGACTTACTAACGAGCAACGCTTGCAAATCATTGAATTTTATTACCAAAATCAGTGTTCGGTTCGAAATGTGTTCATTCACCGTAACGTTGCGTCCAACAGCATCTTTGAAAAAATACGGTCCAATGATTCCACCAGCGTACAAACCACACCAAACAGTGCATTTTTCGGGATGCATGGGCAGTTCTTGAACGGCTTCTGGTTGCTCTTCACTCCAAATGCGCCAATTTTGCTTATTTACGTAGCCATTCAACCAGAAATGAGCCTCATCGCTGAACAAAATTTGTCAAAATTTGAACACATTTCGAACCGAACACTGATTTTGGTAATAAAATTCAATGATTTGCAAGCGTTGCTCGTTAGTAAGTCTATTCATGATGAAATGTCAAAGCATACTGAGCATCTTTCTCTTTGACACCATGTCTGAAATCCCACGTGATCTGTCAAATACTAATGCATGAAAATCCTAACCTCAAAAAAATCACCCTTTATTACTCGTCGCAGATGTTGATATAGAAGTTCTTGTGCCAAATTTCAGTCAAATTTAATGAAAATTGAGGTCTCTAGGAGCTCAAAAAGTCACAGCCAGGTATCGGATTATATGAGATCCATATCAAGTTATAGACCAATTCGGATCATACTCTGCACTGAAGTTGGAAATCAGAACAAAATAGCTTGTGCCAAATTTCAGCAAAATCGGATGTAAATTTAAGCCCTCAGGGGCTCAAGAAGTCAAATCCAGAGTTTGGTTTACTCGTATATGGGGACTATATGAGATTATATACCGAAAAGGATCGTATTTGGCACGGATCTTGGATGTCAGAATAGAAGTTCTTGTGCCAAATTTCAGCCAAATCGGAGAATTGGGGCTTCTTGGGGTTCAAGAAGTCAAATCAAGGTACGGTTTATAGGCGGTATATAACCGATTCATAGACCGATTCGAATCATACTACGCACATACGTTAAATAAACGAGTTAAGCTTAAACAGAAGTCCTCATGACAGAAATCTTTGGGCCAAATTTCAGTAAAATCGGATGAAAATTGAGACCCCTTTCGAAAGATGAACGGTCGGACATAGGAGGATCGACATTTTGAGTCCATATAAACAGATCTTCCTAACTATATGACAGCTATATCCAAATCTAGACCAATCTGGCCAAATTGCAGAAGGATGTCGAGGGGCCTAACACAACTCACTGTTCTAAGTTTCGGCAACATCGGACAATAAATGCGCCTTTAAGGGGCCCAAATCCTTAAATCGAGATATCGGACTATTTGGCAGCCATATCCAAATCTGGACCGATCTAGGCCAAATTGAAGAAGATATCAAAGGGCCCAACGCAACTTACTGTTCCAAATTTCAACAAAATTGGATAATAAATGCGCCTTTTACGGGCCCAAGACCTTAAATCGGCGGATCGGTCTATATCCAAATATCGACCGATCGAGGCCAATTTAAAGAAGGATATCGAGTGGCCTACCATAACTCACTGTCCCAAATTTCAGCAAAATTAGATAATAAATGTGGCTTTTAAGGCCTAAGATCTTAAATCGGCGGATCGGTCTATATGAAGGCTATATCAATATATTGTCCGATTTAGTCCATCTTCAAACCTAACCTGCCTATAGGGACTTTTTAAGTCTCTTATTGCGTTTAAGGGGAGTTTAGAGGACTTATTAAACTCTATTTCAAAACAAGAGCGTGCTCTACACCGTACTCTATAGTCGTTGGGTATATAGAGCACCTTTATCGTCTTGACAAAGGTGTTGATGAAGATACATGGCGTATCCGAAATCGTAATTCAGCATGCCAGCCAAAGTGTTTTGGAATACAGCATACACTTGCCTAATTTTTATAAGTTATTTGCTATGCTATTCTTTGAATAGCAAGCATCGAATACGATCTAGAGCTGGAATATGTTCGAAAAACCACAAAAAGTCTATGAAAATATTTAAAAATTTGAACATTTTATTTTTTTGTATTTGGGTAAAAATTTCCTCATTTAGGTACTTAAGGCATCAAAACTAGATAGAGGTTTCTATGAGAGCTAAATCAGGTTATAGATCGATTCCGACCATACTTGACATGGATGTTAAAGGTAGTTGCAAAAGTCATTGTGCAAAATTTCACCCAAATCGATTAAGAACTGCGCCCTCTAGAGGCCCAAAAAGCCTAATCTGTAAAAATCAAATATGTATGTATGTAGAAGTCCAAGAAGTCAAATCGGGAAATCGGTTTATAACGAACCAATATAAGATTATGGACCAATTAAAGACTTAACTGGCACAACATTTTTGGAAATCATAACAAAACGCAACTTGCAATATTTCAGCCAAATAGGATAGGAACTGCGCCCTCTAGTGGCTCCAGAAGTCATGATCCAAGGTTAGTTTATATGACAGCGATATTAGGTTATGGATCAATTTGGACCAGACCTGGACCATACCATCATAGGAAGCTGTAACAAAATGCTAGGTGGAAAATACAGTCCAATCGGATAAGAAGTGATCCCTTTTTATACCTACCACCGAAGAAAAGGGCGTATATTCATTTAGTCATTCCGTTTGCAACACATCAAAATAACAATTTCCGACCCTACAAAGTGTATATATTTCGGATCGTCGTAAAATTCTAAGACGATTTAACGATGTCTGTGTGTCTGTCCGTCTGTTCGTCCGTCCGTCTGTTGTAATCACTCTAGAGCCTTGAAAAATTGAGATATTGAGCTGAAATTTGGCACAGATAAGTCTTTTTGATGCACGCTGGTTAGGTTCTTGAACGGGCCAAAGCGGATCATATATCTAATGCCCATAAATGCTTTATTTTTCATCCGATTTCTCTGAAATTTGAAACAGTGTGTAGTTTAAGCTTCCCTATAACTGACCCAAATATGGTTCAGATCGGACTATATTTAGATATAGCTACCATATAGACCGATCTGCCGATAAAGGGTCTGAAGACCATAAAAGCTTTGCTTATCATCCGATTTCGCTGAAATTTAAAGCAGTATGTTATTTTAAGCCTCCCGACATCTGATCTAAATATGGATTAGATCGGTCTATATTTAGATATAGGTGCCATACAGACCGATCTTCCGATAAAGGGTCTGAAGCCCATAAAAGCTTCATTTATTACCCGATTGCGCTGAAATTTGGAATAGTGCTCATTTTTAAGTCTCCCAACATCCGACCCAAATATGGTACAGATCGGACTATATTTAGATATAGCTACCATATAGACCGATCTGCCGATAAAGGGTCTGAAGCCCATAAAAGCTTTATTTATTACCCGATTTCGCTGAAATTTAAAACAGTGAGTTATTTTAAGCCTCACGATATCTGACCAAAATATAAATTAGATCGGTCTATATTTAGATATAGCTGCCATATAGACCGATCTCCCGATAAAGGGTCTGAAGCCCATAAAAGCTTAATTTATTATCCGATTTCGCTGAAATTTGGAATAGTGAGTTATTTTTAGCCTCCTGACACCCGACTTAAATATGGTTTAGATCGGTCTATATTTCGATATAGCTGCCATATAGACCGATCTGACGATAAGGAGACTGAAGCCCATAAAAGCTTTATTAATTACCCTATTTCACTGTAATTTGAAACAGTGAGTTATTTTAAGCCTCCTGACACCCGACTCAAATATGGTTTAGATCGGTCTATATTTAGATATAGCTCCCATATAGACCGATCTGCCAATAAAGGGTCTAAAGCCTATAAAAGCTTTATTTTTTAACCTATTTCGCTTAAATTTGAAAAAATTAGTTATTTTTAGCCTCCTAACACTCGACCTTAATATGGTTCTGATCGGACTATATTTAGATATAGCTACCATATAGACCGATCTGCCGATAAAGGGTCTGAAGCCCATAAAAGCTTTATTTATTACCCGATTTCGCTGAAATTTACAACAGTGGGTTATTTTAAGCCTCGCGATATCTGACCTAAATATAAATTCGATCGGTCTATATTTAGATAAAGCTGCCATATAGACCGATCTCCCGATAAAGGGTCTGAAGCCCATAAAAGCTTAATTTTTTATCCGATTTCGCTGAAATTTGGAATAGTGAGTTATTTCAAGCTTCCCGACATCTGATCTAAATATGAAATAGATCGGTCTATATTTAGATATAGCTGCCATATAGACCGATCTCCCAATTAAAGGTCTGAAGGCCATAAAAGCTTTATTTATTACCCGATTTCGCTGAAATTTGGAATAGTGCGCAGTTTTAAGTCATCCGACCTAAATATGGTACGGATCGGACTATATTTAGATATAGCTCCATATAGGCCGATCTCCCGATAAAGTGTCTGAAGCCCATAAAAGCTTTATTTATAACCCGATTTCGTTGAAATTTAAAACAGTGAGTTTTTCTGAGCCTTACGATATCCGATTTTGACGAAATTGATTTTGACGAAATGGAGTTTACATATATACCCGAGGTGGTGGATATCCAAAGTTCGGCCCGACCGAACTTAATGCCTTTTTACCTGATGTGGTTAAAGAAGTAAAATTCAGCCAAATCGGATGAGAAATGCACCCCATAGAATGTCAAGAAGTCAAGTTCCAAGATCGGTTTATACGGTAGGTTTATCAAAACAGGGACCGGTAGGACAACTTAGCCAATTGACCTACACAAATACAAAGTATTTGTGCTGTTTTTTAAGCGCCTAGCTTTACTTCTTCGAAAGTTAACGCTCTTTCGACACACAGACAAACGGACGGACATCGTCTTAGTAAGTCAAGACCATCAAGAATAGTTATATTTTTTGGGAACGCAGTTAAATATTTCGAGGTGTTACCACTGGATACCACTATCTTATGCTATGTTGGTGGGTATAAACAACATTCAAAGTAAAATTTTATTCCTTATATTGTAAAAGAAGACACAGTGTGACTTTTCATTTGAACTTACACTTAATTCATCTAATGGCAGATCTTTGAATGCTGAAAACTTTTCCAAATTGGACGGATATTTTTTGAAAAATGTCAACAGTATAGCTGCTCCAGACTCAGCAGGTGTAGCGGCAGGAATCTCCCAAGTTTTCTTGATCTCGTACACTTCGTCATTATTCATTGTGATAGTTTGGTAATGATGATTTAACGGTTAAACGGTTAAAGCTCTGCTGAGAAACCTTAGGGAAATTTGTATCTGGAAGAAAAATAAAAAAATAAAAAATATATCAATAATTTTTCAACAAAATAAAAGTTAGGCACTTAATTGTAATATACAACAAATAATATACCTCATGTACCATATCATGGTTTTTTTTTAATTTCTGCCTTAGAGAGACCGTGTTAAGTGCTTCACACATGCAATCCATGTTGCAGGGCATATATGATTCAGCCCGGCCAAACATAGCACATTTTTACTTGTTTAGAATTACTTTCCTATTTTATTTGAATCAATTTATTGTAGTTACCCACTTCATTTTTCTTTCTACTCATTCTCCTCTTGAAACTCTTGACAATATTCCCAACCAATTATCACTGACATTTGAACCCTATTCACTTGTCACACATACATATTTTTAATTTATTGCAACATAGTTTTATACAAATGTTCTTACTTGTCTTCCCAAAGGCACTTCTAGGCACTTCTCCCATTTAGCTACAGCTTGTCAAGTGGTCAGACAAATGAATGAACAACTGTCAGTTGGCATGATGCTTATGTGTCTGTCAGCTTGTGGTTAGGTCAGAGTGCCTTAAAGTTCATTTGACAGCTACACAATCAAATGTAGCAGCATACAATGCTCTGATGTATGACACAAGAAGAACATTCCCAAAGAAATTTCACAACATGCACATCATCTTAAGTTTAGAGGTCAGCAATAAGATGGATGGCAAACAAGTAAAAATGTGTTAAGTTTGGTCGGACTGAATCTTGGGATCCCAATGCTATGGATTCTGCCAAAAATACAATCATGTGAGCTTAGTTGCAGGGCATACGTGTATTTTAAGTAGGGTTGCCCAAAAAGTAATTGCGGATTTTTTAAAAGAAAGTAAATGCATTTTTAATAAAACTTAGAAAGAACTTTGATCAAACATACTTTGTTTACACTTTTTTTCTAAAGCAAGCTAAAAGTAACAGCTGATAACTGACAGAAGAAAGAATGCAATTACAGAGTCACAAGCTGTGAAAAAATTTGTCAACGCCGACTATATGAAAAATCCGCAATTACTTTTTGGGTAATTTCAATTTCTGCAAAATTTCAAGCTTCTAGGGTCCGTAGACGACCAAATGGGAGATCGGTTTATATGGTAGCTATATAAATAAAATTCGAAGAAAAAACGAATTGAGATATTTTTTTCTGAGTTTTGCAGACAAAGTGTCATTAAAAACCCAAAAATAAATTCTGCCCGATTTTTTTACAAAAATCCCCAAAATACCCCTTTCAGACAAAGATAATTTCGAAATCGGCATATTTTATTAAATTTGTTGTGGTGCAAATATTGTAAGGTCCAAAGATTGCGTGCATGAGTTTAGGGGACATATGAAGTAAAAAAAAACCCCTAATGGGGGGAATTTAAGCAAATTTTTTAAATAAAGACTAATCACTGAAAATACTTTTTTAGACCAAAAACCAGTAAGGAAAGGCAAAAGTCTGCCGGACTATATAATAACCGACTATATAATACCCTACGCCACCGAGTCTACGTACTACTTCTAAAAGAACCTGTGTTGAAACTTAGTCAGACTTTAATTTTGCATACTTATTGAAATATTAAACAGAACCTTATAAGATTTTCTTTCGACAGGACCTAAACTATGGCTACTACAGCCTCAAAGGGCCATATCGGATGAAAGGTGTATATAGGAGCTTCATCTGGACCGCCTTTGATGAAATTTAGCACACGTACTAGAACTTCAAATAAAACACCTCACACTAAATTTTATTAAGACCAAACCAAAACTGTAGCTTCTATAGCCCAAAGAGGCCTTATCGTATGAAAAATATAAATCGGAGCTATATATAACCTCCCTCATGGATGACATTTGTCAAGTTATTTGGCCCATATTCCTTTAATAGACAAAAGAAGGATACCGGATACTACCATGCAAAACTTCAATAAAATCGGATAATAATTGCGCCATCTAGCGGCTTTAGAAGTCAAGATTAGAGATCGGTTTATATGAGAGCAATATCAGGTAATAAACCAATTAGGTCCATACTTGGCACAGTTGTTAATGGTTCAACCAAAACACTTCATGCTAAATTTCACCCAAATACGAAAATAATTGCGCCCTCTAGCGGCTCAAGAAGTCAAGATTAGAGATCGGTTTATATGAGAGCAATATCAGGTAATAAACCAATTAGGTCCATACTTGGCGCAGTTATTAGAAATTAGAACAAAACACTTGGTGCAAAATTTCCGCAAAATTGGCTAAGAAATGCGCCCTCTAGAGGCTCAAGAAGTCAAGATCCGATGTCGGAGTATATGGGAGCTATATCAGGTGATGAATCGACCATACATGAAACTGTTGTTGATAGTTAAACCAAAACACTTCATGAAAAATTTCAGCAAAATCGGATAATAATTGCGCCCTCTAGCGGTCAAAATCCGAGATTGGTTTATATGGGAGCGAAATCAGATTATAAACCGATTCGGACCATACATAACACAGTTGTTGGAAGTCAAAATAAAACACTTGATGCAAAATTTCAGCCAAATTGGATAAAAATTGCGCGCTCTACTGGCTTAAGAACATAAGATCCGATATCGGTTTATATGGCAGCTATACCAAAACTTGGACCTATTTGACCCATTTACAGTCAACAGACCTGATTTACAATAACAGACCTGCAATTACAATTATTTATGCAAAAAATTCAAAGTCATTCCATTCCCGAAACCAGTGGAAATATTGAAAACCTCATGGGGACTAGTTTTTGTAGGCATTTTTGAGCGTTATCCAGTAAAAACAAATTTTGAAAATCGGACCACAAACTAGGGTTTAGCAGCCCCAAAAATTTTTCGAAATACTAAGGTGACCAACTTTAGGGGCCTGGCAAAAAGGCGCTCGGATAGCCTAGGGCCTTGCACACGATCTTGCCAACACCTCAGCTCTAACCATTCCAAATTTCAAAGAGATATCCCTGCCCATTCTCACACGGCATAATTTTTACTAGTTTTTTTCGGTTCTATCCCACTGTAGGTTGTACCAAAAAACGTTGATGCCGTGCTTGAACTGTGAGATAGAAGCATCCTTGAGCATTTCTTCCATCATCATACATGCAATTTTCGAGCGGCTAACTCTACAAGTTCGAACGCTATCGTGGTTTTCACGGACGGACCCACATGGCTAGATCGACTAGAATGTCAAGGATAATGGATAAAAATTGCCATGCTATTGGAGCCTTATCAGGATATGGGACGATTCGAACTATACATGTTTTGGATGTTGGAGACCATATTAGAAGTCATTGTGCAAAATTTCAGCCAACGCAGATAAGAACTGCGCCCTCTATAGCTTCAAGAAGTATATTCGGGAGATCATTTCATATGGGACCTTTATTTAATTATGAACCCTCCTATGGTGGAGGGTATGAAAATACCTAAAAAATTCCAAAATTTTAACAAACATACCCAAAATCCCCTTAATTGGGAAATATATTCACGACGGTGAATGCCTGAGCTCGAATCCTTACAATAATATCTCAAAACAAATGTTTCCCCTGTTAATTGGTCTATCCCTGCAGCATGCCATTTGTACTAACCTACCAAAAAAGGGGTTCCATCTTATATTAAATAAAAATCTGGGAGTGGAAATCAGTCCTGATATTATTCAGCTCTTCAAAATCCACGAAAGCCTAATGGCTCTCACCTAGTCAACTCACCCATTCCCCTTGAAATTTTTTTATAACTTAATATTATCTGTTTGTATGCAAACATTCCATTCCTGTCATAATATAATTGCATACTTTTAGGGGCTTCCAAATGTTTACCTACTTAACATAAAGATTCTTAATAACTAAATCCATTAACAATGAATAATATATAATAAATTTTATCGAAATTGATTAACAAATTATACCCTCTCAAGTAATTCCCTTTGGGTAAAAGCAAGGCGATAACTTAACAACTACTTAACCAAATAACTACTAACTACATTTAGCCTCAAGCGGATCAAAAACTTGTAAAGCTATTATTAATTGCTTGCTGTAAATAAGTGAGTGAGTAAGTGCATGTATGTGTGTGTTTAACAGGAGAGGGAGGACTTTTAAGCTTAAACTAATGAAATAAAATATTCATGATTTTGTTTGCCAAACACCATGTAAAAGTAAGGCAGTATGCCAACGTACATCCAAAAACCAAACTGGAAAAAGTAATTAAATAAAGACGATTGAAAAGGGTATTACAACCAGCTCCAGATTACACATATGAAAACATATACCCACACACACACATACTCAAATGCAAACACTGATTTGTTTGCATAGGTAGTTAGGTCGGTAGGCATGGCTTATGGAACAAGGTAAACACAAACAACAGACAATAGTCTTCTACTTTCACATTCTTTGAGTATTTAGGTGATACACCTGTCCATGTGTGTGCATGTTTGTAGGTGTGTTTGTTTTTAAGAGACAACCTTAAACAAAAGACAGGTGGTTAAGAACGTGACATGCATGCACAATGCTTAAGAGGAATGTCAACAACAGCTCAGCAGTAGCAGCAGCAGCATCAGCATCATCCCTCCCTCCCACCATACTTCTCAACTATACAAAATTCTTACCCATATTCCTACATATGGTTATTCAAATGTGTGCATATATATGTGTGTGTATGTATGTATTTTGTGAAAAGAAGATGAACACAAACAATGGAAATGGCAGAGTTTTTTTTCAGTTTGGTTTTGTTACAATTGTGGATATTACACAAAGTGAATGTTACCAAATGGATCATTCGAAGAACACACCTTCACATCAACATTCTACATACACAAGCTCACAAAAAATGTCATACAGACAATAGAGACTCCTTCGTAATGGGATATAAAATTCTGATATCCATTGTAAATGGGATTCAAAGGTAAGGGTAACCTTTTATGAATTCATCATATACGTTATGAATTGTTATTCAATCTTTAAAAGCAAGAACTCTTGGTGTGTCAAGAAAATGTTGAGTTCCCTGGCTAAGACAAAAGCATGACTATAACATCAAAAAAGAAGTTAATTTACAATAAATGGTCGCAAACTTCAGCAGAATCGTTAATAAATGCGGGAGATCGACTCAAAAACAGCTGAACCGATTTGCTTGAAAATTTCCCAGATTGTGTAGGTTGGTCTGGAAGGAAACATAGGCTATATAAATTTTTAGGAGGGGGCGGACCTTTCCCCTTATCCCAAAAGTACTACCCAAAAATAAAAGTGGACCGATCGGGACAATATGGGATTCAAATGAAAGGTATTCAAGAGTAGAGTACCAAGTGCCTGGGGGTCGCCCCACTCCCAAAACCCCTTAGAATAGGTTTATTTGACGATCATGACAATATGGGACTAAAATGAAAGGTATTCGGGAGTATATTACGAATATGAGCTGGAAGTAGGAATAGGATTTATAATTTATTGATAACGGAAGGGGGCGGACCCTCCACCTTCATCGTCACCGGTCAAGGTAACCTCTGCGCTACGGTGGCAGCTATAGCCAAATATGATCCGAACCGGACTACTGTGCTCTTCGCATGATGATCGAGAAGGTATAGGGTACCGCATCAATGCTTATCTCTGGAAGAAGGAAAAGTTCCCCAAGAGAGGCGTTGAATGCCATACTCGATCTTACGCCTTTACAACTATGTGTTGGGTGTGTGGCAACAAAAATCGCCATGGGACTCCGGGAGTCAGCTACATGGCGCTTTCCGAATTAACGCCATTCTTCTGGTTTGGGGGGTGATGATGCCGCGTAGCGATATGCTGTTTGAAGAGCGACTGATTATATATCAGAGAATTCGTTGCTTTTTAATGGGTTCGAAGTCGTTTACCCGAAAAAGAATCTCTGAATCACTCCACCCTTCCCGCGACCCTCTATATACACGGATGGGTCTAAACTGAATGGGGTCACTGGAGCAAGAGTCTTCATTGAATTCCTTGGAATCAAATGATCCGTTAGGCTAATGAACCGGTGCAGCGACTTTCTGTCCGAGGTTTTGGCCCTACTGATGACAATGTTGATGTGGGAACAGCGGCCCGATCAGACAGGCACGATATACGTCGACAGTCAGTGTGAGATCGAAAGCGGTTAGAAGATACAAAGAGCTTCTCCGTACCATGGGAAAGTCTGTCAAACTATGCTGGATCCCAGGCCATCAAGGTGTGGGGGATAACGAAGCTGGCCAGTATGGATAGCTGATTGCCGTAGATCTTGCTATGGTATCTGGGAGCCCTCCATTGTAAGAGCTTCTTAGGTAGGGTGGAAGTCATCTACGATGAAAGCGCGAATAAGGTGTAGGCTGATGCTGTAGGATGTAGAGTGCCAAAGGCCCTGTGGTCGAGTATTTCGCGAAACAGGACATCGCTCATCCTGGGGCCTAGAAAGCATGACTTAGGAATGCTAATAGGAGTCATCATTGGATGTTGCAATGTCAGGTCTATGACGTGGCATTGGACGCAATGAGCGCTCATTTATATGTGAGAAGTTTTCCCTGTTCCTTGACGGAATATTCATGGGCAAATTTGCAATTTGCAATATGACATAGACTGGTCTGTATTTGGATATATGGGTTGCCCAAAAAGTAATTGCGGATTTTTTAAAAGAAAGTAAATGCATTTTTAATAAAACTTATAATGAACTTTAATAAAATATACTTTTTTTTACACTTTTTTTCTAAAGCAAACTGAAAGTAACAGCTGATAACGGACAGAAGAAAGAATGCAATTACAGAGTCACAAGCTGTGAAAAAAAATGTCAACGCCGACTATTTGAAAAATCCGCAATTACTTTTTGGGCAACCCTAGCTCCCAATTAAGATCTTTGGGCTAGTAAAATTTCATTTGTTATCCGATTTAGTACAATAAATTGTATTAGAACCCCTCACATCCTTGCAGAATATGGTGCCCAAGTATAGCTTGAATCGGTGTTGAAGCTGGTATAGCTCTCATATAAACCGATATCCCAATTTAAGTTCTTGAGCCTCTAGAGGGTATAATTATAATCCGATTTATATGAAATTTCGCACAAAGACTTCTTCTATGGCCTCTGACATTCGTGCCACGTGTGCTCTGAATTGGTCAAGAGCCTGAAATAGCTCCCATATAAACCGATCTCCCGATTTGATTTCTTGAGCCTCTAGAGGGCGCAACTATCATCCGAATGACTGATGAATAAACTCCAATACATGTGCCAAATATCGTCTGAATCGGTCCAGAACCTGATATAACTCCCATATACACTGATCTCCCGATATGATTTCTTGACCCTCTAGAGGGCGCAAATATTATCCGACTTAGCTGAAATTTTCCACAATTACTGCTTCTATGAACTTCAACATACGTTCTAAGTATGGCCTGAATCGGTGTAGAACCTGATATAGCTCCCACATAAAGGGATCATCCCATTTTATTTCTTGAGCCTCTAGAGGGCGCAACTTTCAACTTCCGATTTGACTGAAATTTTGCACTTCACGGTAAGCAATGAGTCTCAAAAACTCTCCCAAGTATCCAAATCGGTCCGTTACCTCATATAACGGATGGGGGCTATATAAGGTTGTGGACCGATTTGAACCATACTTAGCACAGTTGTTGGAAGTCATAACAAAACACGTCATGCGAAATTTCAGCCAAATCGGATAGGAATTGCGCCCTCTAGAGGCTCAAGAAGACAAGATTCAAGATCGCTTTATATGGCGGCTATATAAGGTTGTGGACCGATTTGAACCATACTCAGCACAGTTGTTGGAAGCCATAACAAAACTCATCATGCTAAATTTCAGCCAAATCATATTAGAATTGCGCCCTCTAGAGTCTCAAGAAAGCAAGATTCATGATCGGTTTATATGACGGCTATATAAGGTTGTGGACCGATTTGTATCATACTAAGCACAGATGTTGGAAATCATAACGAAATACGTTGTGCAAAATTTCAACCAAATCGGATTGAAATTGCGCCCTCTAGTGGCTCAAGAAGCCAAGATCCAAGATCGGTTTATATGATAGCTATATCAAAACATGGACCGATATGGCCCATTAACATGCCACCGTAGGGCAGTGGTTCGCATGTCCACCTATGACGTGGAGCATCTGGGTTTGAATCCTGGCGAGAACTATGAAAAAAATTTTCTCCCCAAAGTGGTGTAGCACTGCGGCACGCCTTTCGGACTCGGATATAAAAAGCAGGTCTGTATCATTGAACTAAAACTTGACACGGACAACACTCATTGATATGTAAGAAGTACGTCACTGTTCCTCAATAGAATGTTCATGGTCAAATTTGCATTTACATTCCCCAATGACCTACATCGCTTAGATATGGTGCATAATCTCAACCCGATATCTTCATTCGTTCGAACGCTATCGTGATTTAGACTAGATTGACGCAGAATGTCAAGAAGACCAAAACATTTCGAGGTGTGAATGACTTTTTGATATATACTCCCACCATGGGGGTGGGACCTATGTTGATGGGTAACATAAAGCTTGCCCCTTTAGTTGTTGCAATTCTTCACCTCTTAATAATACACCCAATTTATAAGTTCGACACTGCGTATGATTGATATTGAATTTATAATACCCTTATTCCAAGAGATTTTGGCTTCAGTCACTGTCAATCACAGTCTTTCAATTGTGGAACACTAATATTGCCTCAATCACTTGTAATCTGGTAACAAACATAACAAAGGTAGTCCAAAACCATTCTATAAGAACACAATGGCACGCATTCAAAGCAACCAAAAACTACACATGTGGACACACATACACACTCATCTTCCAATGAGATACATTTCAATAGAGAGCATCTCAAGGGGGGGGGCCACACTAATGTACTCGGTACACTGTGCCTTGTTTTGAAGACAGCAGAAAGGGTATACCACTTGTATAGTCAATTGTACTCTCACTCTCATTGCTGAATCAAACATACACTCACACTTATACTCACATACACACACACATCGCAATAGACAACATAAACAATGGAAATGAGAAAAAAGAAGAAAGAATGGTAACTGTTGTTACTTGATGGGATGGATGTCTGCCGTTGTCGTCCTCTTTGGTTGTACTCGTATTGTTGTAGTGGTAGTGATAGTCTTTGCCGTTGTTGTTTTTGTTGTAGTTGATGTCCATGTTATCCTTCGTTAAGAGAGAATCACAGAATGACAATGCCAACCATAACCTCCGACAGGATTAAAAATTATAACAAGCCTGAGCATATTGTTGTGCAGTATGTATACATGAATGCTAGGTATGGGGGCAAAGGATGTTTTGTTTTTTTTTTTTATTGTTGTACTGAAAGCTACAATACTTGCGTTGAGAAACGAGGGTTGTATGTTAAATTACGAGAAAAAAATTTGGGTTAGGTTGGTACCTAAATCAGGTGTCTAAAATCAGATTCACTTGAAACTTTAGACCATTTAGGAGCAGCGGCGTCATAATGTTTAACGGAACCCATTGAAACTAGATAGAATTTTAACGTTGGGCAATTGATAACGTTGAGTCCCCCCAGGGGCAAAACTCAAAGTTTCGTCAATGGCTAAACTGCCTGATCGCATAGTGGCAATGGCATAGATACCGACTGAAGGAATTGAGTCGGGCCTACTGAGACTGCTGGCGAAGCAAAACGTCAGGCACTGTACAAAAAGATGGAATATTCTTTCTAAGCGATGGCAGGATTCTGATACCCACCTATGGATGCCTGCTGGGGCATCGGGGTTTGAACAACTGTACACTCCACAAATGATCGAGAAAGTACACGGTACCTCGGCGGAGCTAATCTCCGGGACAAGGAGGAGTGCCCGGAGAAAGACGCTGAATGGATTTGCACCTGCATGTTTGGGTGTATGGCAATGGAGATCACCCTAAGGTCAAGGGAGTTAGATACCTGGCGCTGCTTAAAGCATTCTTCCGCCCTTTCCGGGGCTTTTTGTATACACGCATGATACTATATTGAATGGGAACACCGGGGCAGGAGACATCAATGATTTTTTGGAATCTGATCTCTTCCTGGCCGCCTGGAAAATGTTTCTCCATTAGAAGTTCCGCCGTCTCCTGACCACTCTCTGTGCAAGTCCCGTCCTCCCACCTCAGGGAGCTAGTGCCTTCCGATTTCCCAAAGAATTTCATTCGGGAACTTTGGTTTGCCTTCCTCGTCTGCTTCTTTAACTTGCCCAGGGCCTCACGATATTCGTGCCAGCCCCCTGCTCTCCCCACTGAGTACCTTCTGTTCTGGTGTCCACTAAGGCTGCGGGAACTTTGGTTTGCCTTCCTCGTCTGCTTCTTTAACTTGCCCAGGGCCTCACGATATTCGTGCCAGCCCCCTGCTCTCCCCACTGAGTACCTTCTGTTCTGGTGTCCACTAAGGCTGCCGGGTTTCGTTCCGGACATGCCTTCAGAAAGGCCTCGTTCGGGCATTGCCTGACAAGACCCACTGCTGCCTCTAGTTTCCTTGCGACCCAGCTTCTGCATCTGTTCGCTGAACTTCCCCCAGACGGTCTTCCTTGGGTTTTTCAATGGCCTCCTCCTCCCCATCTCGTGCTCGACCTGAAAACATATGCTATAGTGATCCGAAATGTGAAAGACTTCTCCTCAAAGCGGGGTCACACTGCGTCACGTCATTCGGACTCGGTCATAAAAAGGAGGCCCATTTTCATTGTTCTAAAACTCGAATCGAACAGCACTCATTGATAAGTGAGAAGTTTGTCCCTGTTCCTAAATGGAATGTTCATGGGAACCTTTTGTTCATGTTCAACTTCTTGCGAGTTTCTTGTTAGGATGGATGCTGATTCTGTATGCTGCAGGGTGGCAAACGCCCTTTGACAGAGTATTTCACGGAACAGGACGTCAAGGCTGAGGATGCATGCTTATAGGAGTCCTGACTAGTCATTCTTTCATCAGGTCCTTGATGCCGCTCTGGACCAAGGGAGAGACAGACGTGTGCAGAGTTTGCGATGACAAGGAAGAGTTGGAGACAGTCGAGCACTTCATGTATCACTGCCCAGCAACTACGAGAAACAAATGGAGGGCAATGGGTGAACATTTCTTGCCGTGCCTGAATTTCCTCAAGGCACTTAATCTGAGGATAACTGGATCATACTCTTGCCGGTGAGACTTTCTTCGCGGTCCATCTGCTTCCCTACATTTTCATACCCTCCATCATAGGACAGGATAGTCATTCTGTTTGCAACACATCGAAATATCCATTTCCTACCCTACAAAGTATATATATTTCGGATCTTCGTCAAATTCTAAGACAATTTAATTTCGTGAACGAGGCAAATCGTATCAGATTTGGATATAGCAGCCATATGAACCGATATTCTGATTTATGGTCTTCAACTCATAAAAGGCATGTATATTATCTCATTTTGCTGAAATTTGGAACAACGAGTTGCAGTAGGACATCTCATATATGAACTGAGTACAGTTCAGATCGGAGCATATTTGAATATAGCTACCACATAGACCGATCTGCGGATTCAGGGTCTTAAGCCCACAAAAACCGAATTTTTTGCCTGATTTCGCTGAAATTTGGAACAATGAGTTGCACTAGGGCATCCCACATATGAACGGAATACAGTTCAGATCGGAGCATGTTTGGATATAACTACCATATACACCGATATGCGGATTCAGGGTCTTAAGCCCACAAAAACCGCATTTATTACCAATTTCGCTGAAATTTGGAACAGTAAGTTGGATTGGGCCACCCGATATCCGAGTCGAGTATAATCGAGCTCGAACCACATTTGGATATTGCTTTCATATAGACTGATCTGCGGATTCAGGGTCTTAAGCCAATAAAAGTCGTATTTATAACCCGACTTCTCTGAAATTTGGAATAGTGAGTTGGATTGGACCACCCGATATCCGAAACGTCTATGGTCCACATCAGACAAAACTTGGATATAGCTACTACATAAACCAATCTGCGAACCTAGGGTCTTAAGTGAGTAAAAGGCGCATTCATTATCTGATTTGACTGAAAATTGGAACAGTGAGTTGGATAAATCCACCCGCTATCCGTACCAAGTATAGTTCACACAGAACTTATTAGCACATAACAAGTAAAAGAGTGCTAAGTTTGGCCGGGCCGAATCTTATATACCCTGCACCATTGATCGCATTTGTCGAGTTCTTTCCCGATATATCTTTTGAGACAAACAAAGGATAAAAGAAAAGAATTCCTATGCTAATTGGTAGAGTGTTGGAGACCACAGTAGATGTCTATGCGTAAAATTTTAGCCAAATCGAGTAAGAATTGGGCCTTTTATGGGCTCAAGAAGTAAAATAGGAAGATCGGTTTATAGGGGAGTTATATCAGGCTGAAGACCGATTCTGACCATATTCGACATGTATATTGAAGGTCACAGGAGAAGCCGTAGTACAAAATTTCAGGCAAATCGGATAATAATTATGCCCTTTTGAGGCCCAAGAAGTCAATATCCCAGATCGGTTTATATGGCTGCTATGTTAGGTTGTGGACCGATTGGAAGTCATAACAAAACAACTCATGCAAAATTTCAGCTAAATTGCATAGGAATTGCGCCCTCTAGTGGGTAAAGAAAGCAAAATCCAAGATCGGTTTATATGGCAGCTATATCAGGTTATGGACCGATTTAAACCGTACGTGGGACAGTTGTTGGACGTCATAGTGAAACACGTCATGCAAAATTTCAGCCAAATCGGATAGGAACTGCGCCCTCTAGAGGCTCAAGAAGTCGAGACCCAGATCGATTTATGTAAAAGCTATGTCAGGTTATGAACCGATTTGAACCATAATTGGCACTGTTGTTGGAAATCATAACAAAACATGTCATGCTAAATTTCAGCTAAATCGGATCAGTATTGCGTCCTCTAGTGGCTCAAGAAGTCAAGATCCAAGATCGGATTTTATGGCAGCTATATCAAAACATGGACCGATATGGCCCATCTGTGGGTTAAGCACCAACCAGAAAAGTTTTAGCCCCTGCCAGAATTTGAAAAATTCAATTGTTTTCGATAAAATCTGCTAATTTTATTGCTGTTCAAAAGTTTTTATATGGATATAGCTGCTATATATACCGATCTCCCGATTTATGGTCTTATTAATGAATGATATGGTTTAAGTAGATGGGAACAGTAGAAATTCCTCTTAGTCCTCATTAGACTTCAATATTTACTATCCTCATCGAACCATTCTTCGGCCAAATGGACAAGAATGATTTTTATATTGTATAAGGAGTATAAAGCACCGGCCTTTTCAAATGTTGCTTTCTTTTTTTTTTGTTTATTATTGAGACAGATAGAAACTCATACATTATTCAAAAGACACAAATACAAGACTACTCACGTTGAAAAAGCACTCACATACAAAGATACCCTAAACAGATTTCTTCAAGGGAATGAGAGATATCCTCTCAAACACACAGAGCACACACACCAATCCACTCGCTCAGCAGATAAGTCCATACAAATACAACTACAATTTGCCAACGCTTGATTAGTTAGAATTAAAAATGAAAAAGGGAGAGAAGAATGACGGAGGGAGGGGGGTGGAAAATCAAAGATTGACAGTTTCGCAACACAATGTAAGGAATGTGCCCTAAGGGGGAAAGGACGGGAAAGATGTTAACAACAAAATGTTTATATTTAATTAAAGGATTTTGTAATCCAACTCACATACTGCCTAAGAGCGAATGAGAGAGAGAAAGATAAAATCACACACACACACATATACACTTTCACAGCCATATTGAGTCTTAGTCCATAATCTGCGGGTTGCCATTCTAAAGGAATGCAGGCGAAGAATTGACTTTTTAATACCTGTTTTGTGGGTGTGAAGAGGGGTGGTGTCGCAGGCGTTTGAAGAACCGAGGACCTTCCACTTGATTTGTGATGATGGCTACTTGGCGTTTCTTTTTTTAGTGTGCTTGTTGTTGCGAAATAATATTCTGAAGTGGGGGGTGTACTACAGCTTTGGTGGTTTTGGAGGCAAATTCAGATGTTTTTTTTACGATTATTTGGACATAAAATTTCTTTGTTTACACTTTGTCCATAGGTCGGTGATGTGACTGTTATTTTCACATGTAGCTAAGCTTATAAATGTTTTTTGGTTCTTGTTTTTGCTTTTTGTTGTTGTTTATGTTGATATGTTGTTGCTGTTGCTGTTTCTGTTACTGATAAAGCTGTTTTCTTGTTATGATGGTGTTGTTGTTGTTTCTGTCATTCATTCTCTTGGAAACCAAAAGTGTTTCCTTTATTCCTCTTGTATCATCTACTCGCTGTGGTCCTCTCCTCTCATACACTTTCCACCAGCAAGGACATTTAAGCAATTTTTATAAATTATTCATTGGTTCCTTGGCATTAATTCAATTCCATTTTATTTTCTTTGTAACTTAAACTTTCACCTCTGATCTTTTCTTTGCGTTTAGGAATTTTTTTCAAAGAATTATTGTTAACTTAAGAAGAGGAAAGAGAGAGAGAGGGGGACTTTGCTTTATTTTTGTATTTTAGTTAGTTATCTACTATTACGCGTAATTTAAATCTATTTAAGCATTAATTCATTTACAATAGCGCCTCATCTCATACGCACACACACACACACACTCACACACATACGCACATGAGAACAAGTGTTAAAATTCCGTTATCGTTTTTCATCAAGCGATTCGTGTTTTAAGTTCAGTGTTCACCGTCAGAATGATGCGCCGTTAACCGCACGCTTGTGCTCACAAAATTACACTGAAACTGCCAGTGTGTTTTGGGTGATTTGGTATGCTAGGCCACCATGGCAAGTGGGGATGTCAGTGTAACTGCGCTCTCTACGCTGCGTTGCGTGAGTATATGCTGTGGTGGTGTTGGGTGGATGGGTGGGTGGTTGGGTTGGTTGGCTGATGTTGTCTTCGCTGTTTGCTAGTAACTCTCAGTTCAAGTTCAAATTTGATTTGTATTTAATGATTATGAGAGTC
The DNA here is from genome assembly GCF_963082655.1 of Stomoxys calcitrans. Classification (NCBI taxonomy): domain Eukaryota; kingdom Metazoa; phylum Arthropoda; class Insecta; order Diptera; family Muscidae; genus Stomoxys; species Stomoxys calcitrans. The sequence continues at coordinate 224,927,101 of NC_081553.1, forward strand.
AATTTAAGTTAATTTCTTCTGCTGTGCTTTGTTTTTGTTGCTCCCAGTGTGAGCGCAAAGCACTTCAAGCTCTTACACTCATATTGAAATTTATGAGTCCATGGGGGGTCGGTTTGTCAAAAAGCTTTTTGATTTTTTGGCGCGCACCAAACCAAAGCTTTCCCCAACAGAGTGTGTGAGAGTAAAAATCTTTGACAGAGACGAAATGGGCAGAGACGTTACTTACAACTTAAACCAGAGGCGAACACAAAGAAAACAAAAAAGAACTATGGAAAACTTTTTTCAACCCGCTTTCTTATAGAAAATCCTATTCAGCCAGGCTGAATTGAAGATCTTCTAAAGAAAATCCTATTCAGCCAGGCTGAATTGAAGATTTTCTAAAGAAAATCCTATTCAGCCAGGCTGAATTGAAGATTTTCTAAAGAAAATTCAATTCAGCCAGGCTGAATTAAAGATTTTCTAAAGAAAATCCTATTCAGCCAGGCTGAATTGAAGATTTTCTAAAGAAAATCCTATTCAGCCAGGCTGAATTGAAGGTTTTCTATAGAAAATCCTATTCAGCCAGGCTGAATTGAAGATTTTCTAAAGAAAATCCTATTCAGCCAGTTTGAATTGAAGATTTTCCAAAGAAAATCCTATTCAGCCAGGCTGAATTGAAAATTTTCTAAAGAAAATCCTATTCAGCCAGGCTGAATTGAAGGTTTTCTATAGAAAATCCTATTCAGCCAGGCTGAATTGAAGATTTTCTAAAGAAAATCCTATTCAGCCAGTTTGAATTGAAGATTTTCCAAAGAAAATCCTATTCAGCCAGGCTGAATTGAAAATTTTCTAAAGAAAATCCTATTCAGCCAGGCTGAATTGAAGATTTTCTAAAGAAAATCCTATTCAGCCAGGCTGAATTGAAGGTTTTCTATAGAAAATCCTATTCAGCCAGGCTGAATTGAAGATTTTCTAAAGAAAATCCTATTCAGCCAGGCTGAATTGAAGATTTTCCAAAGAAAATCCTACTCAGCCAGGCTGAATTGAAGATTTTCTAAAGAAAATCCTATTCAGCCAGGCTGAATTGAAGATTTTCTATAGAAAATCCTATTCAGCCAAGCTGAATTGAAGGTTTTCTAAAGAAAATCCTATTCAGCCAGGCTGAGTTGAAGATTTTCTAAAGAAAATCCTATTCAGCCAGGCTGAATTGAAGATTTTCTAAAGAAAATCCTATTCAGCCAGGCTGAATTGAAGATTTTCTAAAGAAAATCCTATTCAACCAGGCTGAATTGAAGATTTTCCTAAAGAAAATCCTATTCAGCCAGGCTGAATTGAAGATTTTCTAAAGAAAATCCTATTCAGCCAGGCTGAATTGAAGATTTTCTAAAGAAAATCCTATTCAGCCAGGCTGAATTGAAGATTTTCTAAAGAAAATCCTATTCAGCCAGGCTGAATTGAAGATTTTCTAAAGAAAATCCTATTCAGCCAGGCTGAATTGAAGATTTTCTAAAGAAAATCCTATTCAGCCAGGCTGAATTGAAGATTTTCTAAAGAAAATCCTATTCAGCCAGGCTGAATTGAAGATTTTCTAAAGAAAATCCTATTCAGCCAGGCTGAATTGAAGATTTTCTAAAGAAAATCCTATTCAGCCAGGCTGAGTTGAAGATTTTCTAAAGAAAATCCTATTCAGCCAGGCTGAATTGAAGATTTTCTAAAGAAAATCCTATTCAGCCAGGCTGAATTGAAGATTTTCTAAAGAAAATCCTATTCAGCCAGGCTGAATTGAAGATTTTCTAAAGAAAATCCTATTCAGCCAGGCTGAATTGAAGATTTTCTAAAGAAAATCCCATTCAGCCGGGCTGAATTGAAGATTTTCTAAAGAAAATCCCATTCAGCCAGGCTGAATTGAAGATTTTCTAAAGAAAATCCTATTCAGCCAGGCTGAATTGAAGATTTTCTAAAGAAAATCCTATTCAGCCAGGCTGAATTGAAGATTTTCTAAAGAAAATCCTATTCAGCCAGGCTGAATTGAAGATTTTCTAAAGAAAATCCTATTCAGCCAGGCTGAATTGAAGATTTTCTAAAGAAAATCCTACTCAGCCAGGCTGAATTTAAGATTTTCTAAAGAAAATCCTATTCAGCCAGGCTGAATTGAAGATTTTCTAAAGAAAATCCTATTCAGCCAGGCTGAATTGAAGATTTTCTAAAGAAAATCCTATTCAGCCAGGCTGAATTGAAGATTTTCTAAAGAAAATCCTATTCAGCCAGGCTGAATTGAAGATTTTCTAAAGAAAATCCTATTCAGCCAGGCTGAATTGAAGATTTTCTAAAGAAAATCCTATTCAGCCAGGCTGAATTGAAGATTTTCTAAAGAAAATCCTATTCAGCCAGGCTGAATTGAAGATTTTCTAAAGAAAATCCTATTCAGCCAGGCTGAATTGAAGATTTTCTAAAGAAAATCCTATTCAGCCAGGCTGAATTGAAGATTTTCTAAAGAAAATCCTATTCAGCCAGGCTGAATTGAAGATTTTCTAAAGAAAATCCTATTCAGCCAGGCTGAATTGAAGATTTTCTAAAGAAAATCCTATTCAGCCAGGCTGAATTGAAGATTTTCTAAAGAAAATCCTATTCAGCCAGGCTGAATTGAAGATTTTCTAAAGAAAATCCTATTCAGCCAGGCTGAATTGAAGAGTTTCTAAAGTAAATCCTTTTCAATCCTATTCATCCAGATTTTCTACAGAAAATCCTATTTACATTTTAGCTAAATTGAAGTGAAAATTTTTTTTCGAATGTAGGAAAATTAGGCCTTTGCCAACGTTGTGTGTATTTCTGCTGTGCATCTCACACACGTTGATGAACAGTTCGAACAACGAACCGGTCTTTCTTCGAAATTGCAGCCATGCAGCAAACGTGAATGAGTGAGAGGGAGGAGATGCAACCAAGAAACCAGTCATCGAGGCAGTCAGTCCATCAGTAAATACCATATGATAGGAACCAAAAAAGCTAACCTGTAGTTGCCGTTGTAGCCAACGCCGCCAACCATCCTCTGGGTTGTTTCATTGTTGTGTTATTCTCGCTGCTAATTATACGATAGCCTATTTGCTTCTTTCTGCTCTCCAGCATTTTATGTTCTTCAGTTTTATTTTGACTTGGTTTCATTTTATTGTGATGGAAGATTTTTTGGCTTTTGATAGTTTTGTTAAAAAAAACCAATGTGGAATGTGGAACAGCAACAACAACAATACATTGCTGCTGGTGCTACTTGTGGCCTGTATAACATATGAACATTCCTTTTGAAGAGGCTTGACTTCAGTTGGCTTTGGCCACATTTGTGGAAGTGGTAGCAGCTCTTCGGCATTCAGTTGCTTTTTGCATTCAGTTGTTCTATGAAAGATCCTAATCGGTCAATTGAGTCCTGAATTGAATGCTATTCAGCCAGGCTGAATTGAAGATTTTCTGTAGAAAATCCCATTCTACCAGACTGAATTGAAGATTTTCTGTAGAAAATCCCATTCTGCCAGGTTGAATTGAAGATTTTCTCTAAAAAATCCCATACTGCCAGGCTGAATTGAAGATTTTCTAATGAAAATCCTATGAAGCCAGGCACAATTGAAGATTTTCTATAGAAAATTCTATTCAGCCGTGCTGAATATACGAATTTCTATGGAAAATCCTATTCAGCCTGGCTGAATTAAAGATTTAACAAACGAATCCTTTTTGGTCAGACTTAAATTTAAAGTTACCTTCGTCTAGAGAGTTCAACATCCAAGTTCAGAATGCTATCTCACTACCTTCTCTGCACCAGTCATCTCCTCTTCTGTGTTCAGTGGTAAGACAATCACCACGTTTCCAAGGGCGACAGTTTCTCCGACGTCCGTATGTCAAGTGTATCGTTTTCGACCCCCAATTCCGTCATTGTTTAAGTTTTGGAGCCACCTTAGAAGTCTAAAGTCCCATTCGCCTTCCACTTTTCCCTCACGGGAAAGCGAATCCAGTAGGTCTTATCTTGAATTGGTTTTGATGTATGAGAACATCTTTAGACTACCCACTGCATCCATAGTATCCAGAGTATTCAAAATTCATCCCAATTTTCCTAATCGTACTCCGTTCCCTCAGTCCTTCACAACCTTTTAAAAATTGACCAACCCTTTAAAGGCCACTTTTTCTTCCTTCTTTACTACCTTTTAAACTGCGCACATTCTAAGAAACTTTGTAGGGCCTAGAAAATTCACACTTGGCGCCTCGTTTTTATTCTGAAAGGTTGATGACATCCAGACGCAGCGCGTTTCTAGTCTTCGGGGAATTTCCAAGACGCCACGATTCACAAAGATAGCAATATTAAGCGGTATCATCATAATCCTTGTTTTCTCATCCTTCTACGCCAATAACCCAGTTTCTCCCCTTTTCTAATCCCAGGAGAGTTTCCGACATCTCCATATGCCTTATATCTTAGGCTTGCATTGACTTCAATATCAGATGTCGCAGTCTTACTAACCCCAGCTGCATTTGCAACATCTCCAGTAGCCCCTTTTTCCGTGTTACTCAACATCAACGCATTTTTCTTCCACGCAGGCCAAATTCTTCCCTAGAGGTCAAATGAATCCAAGAAGGCTCTCCCTGAAGCTTTCCCAGTAAGCCAAATTTTCCGCTTTCGTACCGACATCGTTAGGACAATCGGATGAATCATCCGACAATTGCAACTAAAAACGAGAGAAGTGGTCCGAACTACACGGCTGAGTTAAATTTGATATATTTACCGCCACATCGTACCAATGTCGGAGCAAAATTCCATGGAATTGAAGGGGCATTTTACTTAACACCGGGACAAGGGAAAGTCTATAGTGCTTCCAATTCTCAAGACTGGAAAGGATACTACTGTCAAAGTTAGTTATAGACCGATTTCTCTTACCAACTGCCTTTGTAAACTCTTTTGAGAGAATGTTGAACAGGAGATTAGTTTGATTTTTGGAGAAGCATCGTTTATTGAGTACGAAACAGTCCAGTTTTAGGCAGAATAGCAGAAAACTTGGGCATTTCGTATTCTGATGTTAGAAGGGATTAGATTGCAGTCTTTTTCAACATTCAAAGGGCTTATGTCTCTACCCAGCAAAAACACGCATTACCAAATAACCAGAAAGGTAAGGTCATTCAAAAACTAATAACTACTTATTTTTTGGCATCGATTGTAATTACTTTGGCATGGCGATGTCCTAGGTCCAATAGTTCAAAAATAGGATTTTGAGTTTACTTTTATAAACCATAAGTGTCCAATTTGCATTATTTGGCTCACCTTGAGTTCCTTCATATCCTGCAGAAATTTTATAGAAGATTAAGTAGGACCTCAAACCATAGTAGACACCCCAACCCCAAAGTGATAAAATATAGAAACAGTGAACACTTATATGAAGCAAAAGACGTGCCCCTCTTCACCAGAAAGAAGCCACAAACCAAACTCGCAATATTGCTCCATTCCCCACCAATCAATGTTGTATGACTGTAAACGCCACTGCAAAATCCTTCCATTCCTTTTCTCGTGTCCTTTGTTTCATCAAAAGAAAACGAAATAGACGTGCAAAAACCTCAATTACCACCTGTAGACAGCATGAAAAATAAGTCAGACATAATTCTCCGAAAAAAGGGCAAAAGCATATAAAAACTACCATACAGCCAGACACTGAACTCCCATGCAACTCTTCTAATGGCCTAAGTAGAGATTTTCCTTGGGAACAAAACACTTTAAGAACTTTTTTGAAACTCGTTCACGTTGTTTAAATGAAAGGAAAGGAAATAAACTTCAAACACCCCCAATCAACTTTCCCCAAGCTTTGCAAGGAAGTTCATAGCTAAAAAGATAGCAGGGAAAAGAAAAAAATTCTATGAGTCTTCCAATAGAACTGACACTTTGTTAAAATTTTGAAGACATAATGCGAGACTTGAAAAAAAACCGAAAACTTTCCAAGTGTCTTGGTGGAGAGGACTTAAAATCTCAAAAAAGAAAACTTTTTGAACATTTTTTCAAAAGGTTAAAAGCCTTTTAGTTTCACTTGATGTTGGACGGGTAAGTAAAACTTGAAGTTTCATAAGACATGACATATTGACAAGGCGCATTTAGTTGAAAAGGTAAAAAGCAAGCTAATGGTTGGCTATATTTTTGGAAAATGAAAGGCAATAAATTTAATTTCCAGTTGATGTAAATGCCAAGATTTTAAATTGAATAAGAAGTTTCTAAAGGGAGGGAGTTTTGCTAAATATGATAAATTGCTGGGGAAGAATATTTAGGCTAAAGACTTTTTTCTAAGAACAAACTAAAAGATAAGAAAAAAGGACTCTCTTACTGCTGAACGCCCTGAAAACGATTTAAGGATCATCATTGAGAACAGTAAGTGGTTTCATATAACTTAATATGATCTAGTTAGGTCTTTATTTCATATAGCCTTACATTTACTGAACTCACCAATAACGATCATCAGTGCCCAAAATAAAGATTTTGCTGATTTAATCACAACTTTCTTGTTCAAATGCCACACCCTTTAAAATCTTTCCACCCTAAGTTTATGATCAACAGTCATCGGTTTATCATCGGTAATAAAAACACAGCCGATATTTAAGCAGCTTATAAAATTTCTTCCATTGTATAACAATGATGGTCCCCCAATGTCAGTAAAGGTCAATTTAAAGTTCCGGCTACTGCTATTACCAAGGCCAAGCTGAACTGTTTAAAAAATAATTAAAAATCCAGAAAGCCACTAATAAACCTTATCTTAAAGTTTCAAAAGATTCCACTTAGTATTCTTGATAATTTATGTCACATTAAAATTCACTTCATTTCCCATTGCATAACTTCTTAAAGTTCAAATATTTTAACTGCACTTTACTGCCAAACACTTACCTTTTGCTTCAATGGTAAACCACTAACTATTGCTGTTAAAAAAGCAAAATCTCACTTGTCGGATTGCTGTGGTTGGCACTAAGAATGACCTACACCTATCGGATGATAACAAACAACTGAGACGCGATAGCCTCAAACACGCCAAAGTATATAAATTTCCAATACTTGAATTCGGTAAGACACCATGAAGTGTGTGTGTGAGCCATAGGAAAAAAACAAACAATCAAAAAAAAAGTTGTTTTGAATTCTTTTTTTTGATCACTATTTTCAAATTTGAATATTTTTGTGAGTGTCTTAAAGAAAACAAAAACGCAAATACTCTATATAAATAGAAATAAAGTAGGGAAGCACAGTGTTTAAGAACCGTATAATGGAGTCGCAGAAATGGCAAAAACTAAACATAAAATTTTCCAAAAACCCTTAAAAACGGCTCCTAAAAACAGGCTGAAATGAAGATTTTCTAATGAAGACCTTAATCTGCCAGTCTGAGTGGGAGATTTGCTAAAAAAAAAATCTTCATCACCATTGACATATGGCGCCCGAGCAGAGATCTGACAAAAATTTTAAAAGCGGAAAAATCCGAATTACCGCCACCGATGAATCTCAGTTACCCGCACAAACACAGGTTTTAGGATCCGAAAAAATTAGCCGCACAAATAACAAAAACTAAACATACAAATTTCCAAAAAAAATCCTTAAAAACAGGTCCTAAAAACAGGCTGAAATAGAGATTTTATAAAGAAGACCCTAATCAGCCAGTCTGAGTGGGAGATTTGCTAAAAACTCTTAATCACCATTTACAGATGGCGCCCTAGCAGGGACCTAACGAAAATGTAAAAAAAACAGCATTACCGCCACCGATGAATCTCAATTTCCCTCAGAAGATAACACCACATTCTGCTCTCATGCCTGAGTTGGAGATTTTAGAAAATAATCCTATTCACCATTACAAATGGCGACCGAGCAGGGACCTGAAGAAAATGTTAAAAATCAGAATTATCGCAACCGATGAATCTCAATTTCCCTCAGAAGATAACACCACGTCCTGATCCCATACCTAAATTGGAGATTTTCTAAAATAATCCTATTCACCATTACAAATGGCGGCCGAGCAGGGACCTGACGAAAATTTTAAAAATCAGAATCACCTCCTCCAATGAATCTCAGTTTCCCGCACAAGATAACACCACGTCCTGATCCCATACCTAAGTTGAAGATCTTCTAAAAACTCCTATTCACCCTTTACAAATGGCGACCAAGCAGAGACCTGACGAAAATGTTAAAAATCAGAATCATCGCCACCTATGAATCTCAGTTTCCCTCACAAGATAACACCACAATCTGATCTCATACCTGAGTTGGAGATTTTCGAAAATCTCCTATTCACCATTATATAAGGCGCCCGAGCAGGAACCTGACAAAAATGTAAAACAACAGAAAAATCGGAATCACCGCCACCTATGAATCTCAGTTTCCCGCACAGGAAAACACCACATTCTGATCGCATGCCTGAGTTGGAGATTTTCTAAAATAATCCTATTCACCATTACAAATGGCGACCGAGCAGGGACCTGACGAAAATGTAAAAAAACAGAATTACCGCCACCGATGAATCTCAATTTCCCTCAGAAGATAACACCACATTCTGATCGCATGCCTGAGTTGGAGATTTTCTAAAATAATCCTATTCACCATTACAAATGGCGACCGAGCAGGGACCTGACGAAAATGTAAAAAAACAGAATTACCGCCACATATGAATCTCAGTTTCCCGCACAGGAAAACACCACATTCTGATCTCATGCCTGAGTTGGAGATTTTCTAAAATAATCCTATTCACCATTACAAATGGCGACCGAGCAGGGAACTGACGAAAATGTAAAAACACAAAAAAATCTGAATAACCACCACCGATGAATCTCAGTGCCCGCACAAGATAACACCGCATTCAGATTTCATGCATGAGTTGGAGATTTTCTAAAATAATCCTATTCACTATTACAAATGGCGACCGAGCAGGGACCTGACGAAAATGTAAAAAAAAACACAAAAATCGGAATAACCACCACCTACGAATTTCAGTGCCCGCACAAGCTAACACCACATACTGATCTCATACCTGAGTTGGAGATTTTCGAAAACCTCCTATTCACCATTATATAAGGCGCCCGAGCAGGAACCTGACGAAAATGTAAAACAACAGAAAAATCGGAATAACCACCACCGATGAATCACAGTGCCCAGCACAAGACAAGAACACATTTGATCTGATGCCTGAGTCACTCGGTTGGATATATTTCTTAAAACGAACAATGCGAGAGTCGATGCGAGAAAGTTTACAACTCACCAAAGGGATGGCGGTGGATTATCTAAGAAAACGGCTAAGTGATTACGACCATCGTTATCACGGGTCGTCAGGTTGCGGATGGTGGTAAGCTCCGTTTTTAAGCGGATGGCCAATATCAGCTTCTGTTTCCAGGTTAGAGGCAGCTGTAGGCAAGCGTCGGATCTTGGAGCAAGCGGCTCGCGACAACGAGGGATACATGTGCGATCCCACAAAACCCTTTCCATGAAAAAAAATAGGAATAGTAAAAAGGAATCCCATAACGTTGATGACCCACGCAAACGAAAAAAGAACCATGATTTACGGATCTGCACCTGGAAAGTCTCCATAGAGAAGGTGCAGAATACTCGCTGGCGGTTGTATTAGACAAGAACAAGGCCGATATCACGGCTTTACCGGAAGTGCGATGGACTGGGAATGGCGTCACTACAATACCAAACGGTATACCAAACGGTAAAGAACTATACTATAGCTGCCATAAAACGAGGCATTAATTTAGCTGTGGATTTGTGGTTAGACGAAGACTGAAACACCTTCTTCAACATCAGCCTTATTTGTGTTCATGCCCTGAAAGAAGACAAGGACGAGCAGACCAAGGATATTTTCTACAAGCGCTAAGAGAGAAATTATGACCGCTGACTCGCCCATGGTATATCGTTCTGGGAGATGCGAAGATAGGGAAGGAAGACTTCTTTGGTCCAACAGTCGGAAAGTTTAGCCTCTACGAGATAACGTCCAGTAATGGGTTTGAGGCTGATAGATTTTGCCGCGGCAAAAAAACATGGTATATAGTAGCACCAGTAGCACATGGCTGTCACCCGATCACAAAACGATGAACCGAATTGATCACGTTGTGATAGATGGAAGGCATTCATCTAGCGTGTTAGATATACGATCGATCCGTGGAGCGAATACAGATTCGGATCATTTCGTTGTTGCAGCAAAGGTTCGCATCCGTTTGAATATGGCGAGAAAAGGGAACCGAACATTGAAAAGCTGCAAACACAACAAATGACAGCGGCATTCTTCACTCAACTTTCCCAACTACTTGATGGAAGCACTCCTTGTTCCGATGATATAATGGCGCAGTTGCAAACTATTGCCCATTCCATGGAAAATGCCGCGAAATCCGTATTTGGATACCGGAAGCCTTCCCCAAGAACCCATGGTACGACCAAAAGTGTCGCAATGCTACTGAAGCCATTAATGCGGCATATAGAAAAACCCTCAGTAGCAACGCGCCAGTTGAAGGAGTGGTATCGGGAGAAAAGGAGAGAGGAGAAACGTCTATTCCGCGGAAAGAAAAAGGAAATGGAAAGACGTGAGTGTGAGTGTGAGCGAGTTGGGATGTAAAGGAATCAGAATGAAGTCCGAAAATTCTATCAAACAATTACACAACAAACCGATGGCTTTGGTGCAGGCACATTCTCCTTCAGAGACAAAGAAGGAAATCTGGTAACTGACACAGCATGCTAAGGATATGGAAAGAACATTTTGCCCAACTGCTAGTGTTCGGCAATAGCGGCGAAAAGAATACCGCAGAAACGGTAGTACACTCAAACCGGACGACCAAAAGCCCGATGGAAAGATCAATTGGTGGGAGACACCTCGAAACTTGGTGGAACAAATGTTCTGTCCTAGCCGATTAAAGTAAAGGCTATTTGAATTATACTCGAATGGAGCGATCGTGATTATCTTGACGTTGCGGAGAACAAAACTGTGGCAATGTTGCTCAAGGGCATCTTGTCGCGAAGTCGTTCACCCACGATTCAATCTGGCGGAGCTAGTATCAGAAACCAAACGCTCGTAAAATATCTGGGAGTGACTATTTTAGAGAGAATGGATTTCGTAGTTCACTTGGATTGGGTGAAGGAGAGATGACTGGAGTAGTCGAAATGGTTAAGCGGAGGACAAAACCGTTACAATATTGCTCAAGGGCATCTTGTCGCGGAATCGTCCACCCACGATTCAAACTGGCGGAGCTAGCAACAAAAACGTAGCGCGCGAAAAATATCTGAGAGTGATTGTTTCAGAGAGAATGGGTTTCCTGGTTCATTTGAATCGGGTGAAGGAGAAGATGACTGGACTAGTCTGAGAAGTGATTGGGGTCTTAGTTGTCGCGCTGTTCTGTCCATATATAGCCTATTTGTTGCTTGAAAACCTTATAGAGCGGCTGTGTGGCACGGAATTGATCCGACTGTCCTTGGACGAAACAAGATCCTCTCATGTCAGAGGGTAGCAATGCCGGCTTGCTTGCCTGTGTGTAGGACTGTTTCGACAGATGAACTACAGGTATTGCTTGGCGCGCCCGCTTCATTTGAGTTACATGACTATTCTGTTTAGTGTGAGAAAGGGAATTCCATTAGGGCGTGAGGATTGCTTCTGAGCTGGCAGGTGGTTCAATGATGATAAGTGGAAAACTAGATGGACGAAGAGTGACAATAGTCGGGTGACTTACGAATTTATTCGTGACGCGACGTTGGTACGAGATCGCCCGTACTTTGGCTTCGGCCTAAGTACGGGGCTTCATACCGTCGGAACATGGCTTCTTTAATGCATTTTTGCATGAGAGGAACTTGCCCTCGACTGATCTGAGCGACTGTGGGAGACCTGAGGGCAAGAGGCTCTACAGATGTAATGCCAGTGCTATACAGACATTAGAGATTTAAGCGCGATGGGCATTAGCGAGGCGGTGTGTGATTTCAGCATGCCCCTTGAAGACGGGGCGACTGTTGCCAGGCTGAATTGAAGATTTTCTTTCTCGATAGCAAAATTGAATTTCGATGTATATTTTGTTTTCTGATCTCACCCCACTGTCAACAAAAGATTATACTTGCCTCTTCAAAGGAAACTTTTTGGACAAACAACCCAAATAATTCCATAAAGTGCAAATAAACATACATTACTACATACAAAAAGTATGGTTAATTAATTATGTGCTCTTATACTCTTTATACAAATATAGAATAATACACCATATAAAAAGATAAACATATATGCGAACGCACCTGCAATCACATGCTTCTATACACTGTGATTGGCTTCTAATAATCATTTTGTTTGGCTTTGTTTCAAGTGCTACCTTCTTCATTTGTGCAATATTTGGGTTTTGCTTCTCGTTTCTGGACATTCTTATTGTCAATTTGTTTATTTGGTAATTCATAACTAAAAACGAAAACGATAAGGTTTAGTGATAGCGTGATAAAAATTCGAATTTCATAATAAATAAAAATTTTGCGTGTTTATGGCCGGTTCCATGGGAAATTAACCCTAGGAAATACATTGTGTCTAATTAAAAAATTACACACACTTTGTGGTCACTGGTGACGTGCTCTACTACATACGCTTCCCTTGGGTGATCTCATTAATGAGCGTAGTTTGTCTAATACAGATCACCATGCCACAGTAGTCGCCAATGGGAGAAAATACAGATACAGATAATATTTTTGTAAGTTGTAGTGAGACAATTCATTGACGTTATTTTTATTATTATACATTTAATAAGTAAATATTTTATACTTATACTTATACTTATACTTATACTTATACTTATACTTATACTTATACTTATACTTATACTTATACTTATACTTATACTTATACTTATACTTATACTTATACTTATACTTATACTTATACTTATACTTATACTTATACTTATACTTATACTTATACTTATACTTATACTTATACTTATACTTATACTTATACTTATACTTATACTTATACTTATACTTATACTTATACTTATACTTATACTTATACTTATACTTATACTTATACTTATACTTATACTTATACTTATACTTATACTTATACTTATACTTATACTTATACTTATACTTATACTTATACTTATACTTATACTTATACTTATACTTATACTTATACTTATACTTATACTTATACTTATACTTATACTTATACTTATACTTATACTTATACTTATACTTATACTTATACTTATACTTATACTTATACTTATACTTATACTTATACTTATACTTATACTTATACTTATACTTATACTTATACTTATACTTATACTTATACTTATACTTATACTTATACTTATACTTATACTTATACTTATACTTATACTTATACTTATACTTATACTTATACTTATACTTATACTTATACTTATACTTATACTTATACTTATACTTATACTTATACTTATACTTATACTTATACTTATACTTATACTTATACTTATACTTACTTCCTCTCCTTATCCTATCCTTATCCTATCCTTATCCTATCCTTATCCTATCCTTATCCTATCCTTATCCTATCCTTATCCTATCCTTATCCTATCCTTATCCTATCCTTATCCTATCCTTATCCTATCCTTATCCTATCCTTATCCTATCCATATCCTATCCTTATCCTATGCTTATCCTATCCTTATCCTATCCTTATCCTTTCCTTATCCTATCCTTATCCTATCCTTATCCTATCCTTATCCTTATCCTAACCTTTTCCTATCCTTATCCTATCCTTATCCTATCCTTATCCTATCCTTATCCTATCCTTATCCTATCCTTATCTTATCCTATCCTTATCCTATCCTTATCCTATCCTTATCCTATCCTTATCCTATCCTTATCCTATCCTTATCCTATCCTTATCCTATCCTTATCCTATCCTTATCCTATCCTTATCCTATCCTTATCCTATCCTTATCCTATCCTTATCCTATCCTTATCCTATCCTTATCCTATCCTTATCCTATCCTTATCCTATCCTTATCCTATCCTTATCCAATCCTTATCCTATCCTTATCCTATCCTTATCCTATCCTTATCCTATCCTTATCCTATCCTTATCCTATCCTTATCCTATCCTTATCCTATCCTTATCCTATCCTTATCCTATCCTTATCCTATCCTTATCCTATCCTTATCCTATCCTTATCCTATCCTTATCCTATCCTTATCCTATCCTTATCCTTATCCTATCCTTATCCTATCCTTATCCTATCCTTATCTTATCCTTATCTTATCCTTATCCTTATCCTTATCCTTATCCTTATCCTTATCCTTATCCTTATCCTTATCCTTATCCTTATCCTTATCCTTATCCTTATCCTTATCCTTATCCTTATCCTTATCCTTATCCTTATCCTATCCTTATCCTATCCTTATCCTATCCTTATCCTATCCTTATCCTATCCTTATCCTATCCTTATCCTATCCTTATCCTATCCTTATCCTTATCCTTATCCTATCCTTATCCTATCCTTATCCTATCCTTATCTTATCCTTATCCTATCCTTATCCTATCCTTATCCTATCCTTATCCTATCCTTATCCTATCCTTATCCTATCCTTATCCTATCCTTATCCTATCCTTATCCTATCCTTATCCTATCCTTATCCTATCCTTATCCTATCCTTATCCTATCCTTATCCTATCCTTATCCTATCCTTATCCTATCCTTATCCTATCCTTATCCTATCCTTATCCTATCCTTATCCTATCCTTATCCTATCCTTATCCTATCCTTATCCTATCCTTATCCTATCCTTATCCTATCCTTATCCTATCCTTATCCTATCCTTATCCTATCCTTAACCTATCCTTATCCTATCCTTATCCTATCCATATCCAATCCTTATCCTATCCTTATCCTATCCTTATCCTATCCTTATCCTATCCTTATCCTATCCTTATCCTATCCTTATCCTATCCTTATCCTATCCTTATCCTATCCTTATCCTATCCTTATCCTATCCTTATCCTATCCTTATCCTATCCTTATTCTATCCTTATCCTATCCTTATCCTATTCTTATCCGTATTCTATCCTACCCTTATCCTATACTTATCCTATCCTTATCCTATCCTTATCCTATCCTTATCCTATCCTTATCCTATCCTTATCCTATCCTTATCCTATCCTTATCCTATCCTTATCCTATCCTTATCCTATCCTTATCCTATCCTTATCCTATCCTTATCCTATCCTTATCCTATCCTTATCCTATCCTTATCCTATCCTTATCCTATCCTTATCCTATCCTTATCCTATCCTTATCCTATCCTTATCCTATCCTTATCCTATACTTATCCTATCCTTATCCTCTCCCTATCCTCTCCTTATCCTATCCTTATCCTATCCTTATCCTATCCTTATCCTATCCTTATCCTATACTTATCCTATCCTTATCCTCTCCCTATCCTCTCCTTATCCTATCCTTATCCTATCCTTATCCTATACTTATCCTATCCTTATCCTCTCCCTATCCTCTCCTTATCGTATCCTTATCCCAACATTCTCTCTTCATTATCTTCTATACTCAATCATTGAACTTTTTCTCCTGGATTTACCCATATATCTGCTGATGATTTCAATTACCAATCAAACATATTAATTGCGATTTTCCTAACGCAAATTATGCCTCGATTATTAATTACCTAAACTTTATTTGGACACCCAATTGATAGTGTTAGTGCCACCGCCACCCCTCTCTCCTTCTCAGCATTCTCTTTTACCATCATTTGACAGGCAATAATTCAATAAATGTTAGCCATTGAGTTAATAGGTCTATTGCGTGTTGTCTTTTTTATTGGCAACGAGCGACAACAATTGCAATACCTTCGAATATTTGTTCGTATTCATGATGTTCGCTTCCAGCTGAAAAAAAAAAAACAAAAAGACAATCGTCACCTGCATTTAGGCGCCCCCATATATGGGGGCTTATGACGTAGAGCTAGCAAGCCATAATTGAGGCGGATGTTTTGGGGGCTCTCATTCATTTGGACTAGAATCATCATTATCAACTCTGCTAGATTCCCGAGACCATACGAATTGAGTTCATTCAAATATTTTGACTCGATAGAGTTTGAGTGAAAAATTGGGGACAAATGAATGAATTAGACGAAATGTGGAAGTGTGAGTTGGGATATGTTCCCATTTGTGTTTTTTTTTCGACTCTCTAACGAATTTGCCTTATGTGACCTAGTGTTAGTACAAATTGCTATATTTGTTCTTGGTCTGTCTGACCATGTGTGCTCTGGTTCCCCCACAACCCCCGCTTGGTTTTTGTTTTGGTATTTTTTTTTTTGTTTTTTTATTTGAAATATCATGTTGTTGTTGTCTCATATGGGGTTAAACAGGTTATTGTATTATTGTTGTGTTTATTTTTTTTATTTACACATTTTTTCCTATTGTGTGCGCCGTAGGGAGGTTGAGGATGATGTGCTTAGTTTCCCTTTTGTTATAGACCTCCACTGGGGCACGTATGCTATGAATTTGACTAAACCCGAATAAAAACAAATCATTTGTATTGACTTGATGTTGGCATGCAACATGTGAAGGCGACAGTTTATTAACACTACTTGGTGATGTGGAAGAGGGTTATGGATAACATGTGGCATTGCTTTAAGATCAATTAAGGAAGGAGTGCAGCGTCGGTTTCTCGCCTTGGAGGTACTAGTGAAGCATTCTGGTAACTTGCTGAGAGGAATCATGTTTGGAGATGCTTAAGATAAGAAGTTCCAATCGGATTTTCAGTTTTCAAAAATGCAAGAATATACCATTTTAAACAATTTTTTTTTTAATTTTTACTAGAAAGTGAATGGAAGATGGCTCCTTTTCCTCGGCAGTCTGTCATATCCACCATTAATCTTTTGATTGTTATTTGGTAGATATGCAACAGAAAGCTCGTCGAACCTATTATACCTTTAACATTATGCGTAGGTCATAAAGAGACAATTTTTTTTCAATGGGGAGAGCATCAACTTATAAATAGGAAATGTAATTAGCCATAAAGTGTGGTCTATATTTGTATGAAACCAGAATGTCGATGGAACCATATTCAATGAATATTTTTTGCTGAACTCCACGCAATTTTGAATATCCCAGATCAACGACAGAGTCGATATGATTACTTCAAGTCAGAGTGCTTTTAATAACCACGCCCAAGTTCTTTGCATGAGGAACGATTTCCAATCTAGCGTCATTAATGAATATGCCGACATCACATGAAAAACGAGACAGCCTGTTTCTGATTCCCACGTGCTGACTCTTGTCAGATTATGATTAAGCGGACGTATGTTTTCAGCCGATAGCTGAATCCCTCGGACTGCCGACAGCGTACATTTGTACCTCACAATTAGACAATTGACTCGCCAAGTCGTTACTGTACAATGAAAAGAGAAGAGGTCCCAGAATTGATCCCTGAGGAACACCTTTTAACACAAGCAGAGGTGACGATTCAGAAGACTTATAACTGACGGACTGAGTGCGGTGTGACAGGTACGACAAAATAAAACGAACGGACGTAGAAGAAAAATTGTAAAGATGTCACATCTTATCACATATCAAAAGGAATGATTCACAGTGTCAAATACCTTAGAATGGTCAAGAAGAACAAGGAAATTTATCTTGTCATTCTCCAAATTGTCCCTGATCCTCTCAGTGACCTCTGCCACATCCTATTCAGAAATCAAGACCCCAAATCGGTTTATATGACAGCTATATCAGGTTATGAACCGTTTTAAACCATACTCAGCAAAGTTCTTGAAAGTCATAATAGAACCCTTCATGCAAAATTTCAACCAAATCGAATAAGAATTGGGCCCTGTGTTTGTTTGTTTGTCGGTTTGTTCCGTATAGACTCAAAAATGACAACCTTTCCTTGAAATTCTCACAGATTTTGTAGGTTGGTCTGAAAGGAAACATAGGCTATATAATATTTTGATATCGGGAGGGGGCGGACCCTCCCCCTTAACCCAAAAGTACTACCCAAAAATATACGTGGACCGATCGGGACAATATGGGATTCAAATGAAAGGTATTCAAGAGTAGAATGCGAATTTCATAATAATAATAATAATAATAATAATAATAATAATAATTTGGGTCCAAGTACCTGGAGGGCCGCCCCAGCCCCAAAACCCCTTCAAAAAGTTTTTTTTTGACGATCATGACAATATGGGACTCAAATGAAAGGAATTCGGGAAGAGATTGCGAATATGGTCAGGAAGAAGAAATATGTTTTATAATTTGTTGATATCGGAGGGGGGCAGACCCTTCCCGTTACCCCAAAAATACCACCCAAAATCACAAGTGGACCGATAAAGACAATATGGATATCAAATGAAAGGTATTAAAGAGTAGAATACGAATATGGTATTAAAATTTGGGTCCAAGTATCCAGAACCCCAAAATATCTAAAAACAGACAAATTGGTCGTCCATATCAATATGGGGCTTAAATGAAAAGTATTCGAGAGTAGATTATTAATCTGGCATACAAAATCACATCGAAGGGTAGGGGGTCACCCCACCCCTCAAAAAACTCCCCAAAAAGGGCATATGACCCATCGTGACTATATGGGACTCGGTTTGTTTGTTTGTTCCGTAGAATCAAAAAAAGGTTATATAATTTTTATACCCTCCACCATAGGATGGGGGGTATACTAATTTCGTCATTCTGTTTGTAACTACTCGAAATATTCGTCTGAGACCCCATAAAGTATATATATTCTTGATCGTCGCGAAATTTTATGTCGAACTAGCCATGTCCGTCCGTCTGTCCGTCCGTCCGTCTGTCTGTCGAAAGCACGCTAACTTCCGAAGGAGTAGAGCTAGCCGCTTGAAATTTTGCACAAATACTTCTTATTAGCCATATAAACCGATCTTGGGTCTTGACTTCTTGAGCCTCTAGAGTGCGCAATTCTTATCCGATTTGAATGAAATTTTGCACGACGTGTTTTGTTAAGATGTCCAACAACTGTGCCAAGTATGGTTCAAATCGATCCATAACCTGATATAGCTGCCATATAAACCGATCATGGGTCTTGACTTCTTGAGCCTCCAGAGGGCGCAATTCTTATCCGATTGGAATGAAATTTTGCACGACGTATTTGGTTATGATATCCAACAACTGTGCCAAGTATGGTTCAAATCGGTTTATAATATGGTATAGCTGTCACATAAACCGATCTGGGGTCTTGACTTCTTGAGCCTCTAGAGGGCGCAATTCACACCCGATTTAACTGAAATTTTGCACGTAGTGTTTTTGTACTACTTCCAACAACTGTGCTAAGTATGATTCAAATCGGTTCATAATCTGGTATAGCTGCCATATAAACCGATCTGGGATCTTGACTTCTTGAATCTCTAGAGGGCGCAATTCTCATCCGACTTGGCTGAAATTTTGTACAAGGACTTCTCTCATGACCTTCAACATACGTGTCTAGCTTGATACAGCTCTTATATAAACCTATCTCCCGATTTTGCTTCTTGAGCCCTTACAAGGCGCAATTCTTATCCGAATGAACTGAAATATTACACAATGACTTCTACAATGTCAATCAGCATTCATTTATGGTCCGAATCGGACTATAAATTGATATAGCTCCAATAGGATAACAGTTCTTATTCAATATTCTATGTTTGTCTAAAAAGAGATACTGCGCATAGAACTCGACAAATGCGATCAATGGTGGAGGGTATATAAGATTCGGCCCGGCCGAACTTAGCACGCTCTTACTTGTTTAGATATCGGATGGTGGCTGATCCTCCCCCTTACACCAAAAACGCCACCCAAATCCAAAAGAGGACTGATGGTCACAATATGGGTATCCAATGAAAGGTAATGGGGACTGGAAAATGAAAATCATATTAAATTATGGCTGCAAGTACCTAGCGGGCCGTCCCAACACAAAAATTCCTCTATACAGAAATATTCGACGTTCCTATCAATATGGGACTCAAATGAAAATTCCTCCAAAAAGCACTTCTTATTACCCTAATTTCAAAAATACCAGATCTCGGTGATTGGAAATGCGATTAGTTCGAATTTTTTTTTTGCACTCTAACAATCACCAAAAAAAAAAACATTTTTCCCGATTTTGCTGAAATTTAGTACGAAAAGTTGCGATCGGTTCATATATGGATATATCTGCCATATACATCGATCTCCCGTTTTAAGGCCTTTCACTTATAAGAGGGTTATATGTAAAGCGATTTCGCTGAATTTTGTTACTGAACATTAGATACTCGGCGTACGTGCTGGGTTTGGACTAGATTAGAAAATTTTTCTATATTGCTGCTACGGGTTTATATATGGAGCAGTTTCACTGAATATTATTAAAATGTGGTGGTGGGTATTCAAAGTTCGGCCCTGCTGAACTTTATGTATTTTTACCTGTTATGGATTGTGGTAGAGTAACTGGATGGGATGCATTAATTACCAAACCTTTTTCCAATGTGGTAGTTAAGTGACTCTCACTGTTCCAAATTTCAACGAAATCGGGTAGTAAGTTCCCCTTTTATGAATCTATGACTTCAAATCGGGAGATTGATATATATATAGTAGCTATACCCAAATATCTTCCAACATTCATGCAGACACGGTAGCAGATACGGTAAATGGCTACCGGGTGAATATAGGTCTTGGGGAACGACCGCCTACCATTGCATCTTAAAAAATTTACCTCCCTCGGCAAACCAGAGTAATTCTGGCTAAATTTTGTTCCGGCAGATGCAGTCGCCTCAACTCCTTCAGAGCAAGGATTGATGCCGACGTGCAAGATGTATGTCCCAATTGTAACCAGGGACCGCACAATACACGTCACCTGTTTAACTGCTCAGCAAGACCCACTCGACTCAGACCCCTGTGGATGCACCCCATCTTAGTCTCAGAGTTCCTGGGTGTTGACACTCAATAGAATCAAGCAGACGAAAGATAGAACACAACAACTGCTACAACAACAACATCTTCCTATCTGCACCGTATTCGGCGGGGATGGTAAGGTGACACACAAAACTCGCTTTTCCAAATCTCAGCGAAATCGGGTAATAATTGTAACTTTTACGGACCTACGATCTCAAATCAGGATATATGACAGCTATACTCGCATATGTTTCGCACTCGGCGCGGATGTTATAGTACCAAACACAACTCAACGTGCCGAATTTCAGCGAGTTTAAGTTATAAATGCGGCTTTTATGATCCCAAAACCTCTAATCTGCAAATCGACATATGTAGCAGCTAAGCCCAAATATGTTCCAATCTGCACCGTACTCGGCGGGGATGTTGACGTAAAATACGCCTTATATATGTTTATAACCTCAAGAAGTCTTACCGCGATATAAGTCTTTACACCTTCTACTTAACCTGCCTATGGAAAAGAAAATCTCTGTAAAGATTCATCCCAACATCCCTATTTAAAAAACTATGGGATGATTATAACAGACGGGAGGTCGAACATGTTTAGATCGTCTCAGAATTTTATGAAGATCAAGAATGCTTATCCTTTATAGGGTCGGAAATGGATACTTCGATATATAGGGCCGGTATATCTTAATATGGTCTGATCGGAATCTCATTTGACAGCAATAGGAAAGGGTCTTGCAGAGCTCACCTAGTCAAAATTCATCCAAATCAGATAATAATTTAATCCCTTATTACCCTATATCGTGAGATTGGCAGATATATCCAAATGTGGCACGATCTAAACCACAATTCACAGGAATGGGAATGGGACTACCTCACAGTGACAAATTTCATCGAGATCGGTTGAAAAATGAGCAATTTATTGCCTCAAGATTTTAAAACGGGAGATGGGTCTATATAGCGGTTATATACAATATAAATATAGTCCAATTTTATGAGATCACGTTTATATACAAAGAATACGAAATCATCAAAAATTCTTTGCGTTAGCATCACTGACACCACATCTGAAATATTTAAATATCAACAAAATAAGTCTTTTTTGCGTTGTTGTTGAAGCCACATTTTCCTGTAGAGTTCATAAATGGGATTTTATTAAAATCTTAACCAGTTTGGCCACCTCCGAACGTTTAATCAGTAAATAAATATCTTGCGTTCTTCCTCTTTTAGTTTTGTCATTCAAATTGAATGATGACACCAAATCTTTTAATAAACGGCGATAAGATTAGCCGCTTAACTAAACGGGGATAGCATTTGCCTGCATACAAACTAAGCGAGAAAATCTGCTTAATGGGTAAATAAAATACCCCTAATGCGAACTATTTCAAAAATGCTTTGGAATTAACACAAAAAACCGCTAAATGTGCATTACCAACAACGTCATACCCAGCTAAGGTCATACATATGTGTGAAATTGCTCTCTGGAGATCTCAACCAAATGATAAATAAGTATATCTCAAAGCAAAGAGAAATATGGAATGAAATGGACAAAATAACAAACAACTCACACCAAACAACGCACACACACGCATAAACACAGCCACACAAAAAAACAGACAGCTGAACCAACAACAACCACATGAAGTCTGAATAACATCAATTAACAAAAGAGATAGAGAGCAAGCAGAGTTGGTGAAACCAAACAAACTTTTTCGTAGAAGTTATAAAAATACACACACACACAAAAACAATAACAACAAGCTTAAAACACTAACAACAACAAAGCCGGTCACTATGATCTCAACCCAAGCCCCCAAACAATTGGGCAGAAGCTCAATAAAGCGCAAAATATGTTTACACTCTGCTGTGGCGGCGAATGGTGAGCGAGCATTGTTGTTATTGTTGCTGCTGCTGCTGCTGCTGCTGTCTGTAAGACACATATGAGCGTATGGGGCTTGCTAGGCAAAAAACTAATGACCACATACAAAACTTGAAACTCAATTCAGTTTGAACGTAGTTACACCAATGTCCAGTGCCAAATGGTTGGGCAACGCAACATACGCTAGCAATAACTAAAGACAAAAAGTCTGAAAACAGCCAAAAAAAATATTTGAGAATTAAAAGAAAAATTAATTCGAAAAACAGAATTATTGCTAAAAACAAAATAGAGCCAATGAAAGTGGGCCGCATTAAAACAGTTTCAAATAACGTCAAAATGTCTTCATCTCCAGCACCCGCCAGCATCAACACCCCTGCCAGCAGCACATATGCCTCAGCAACAACAACCGCAACAGCACCCCTAAGACAGCCAAATCATCGAGCACCGGCAACTGCCTCCACCGCTCCCTTGACTACAAATAGCACACGCCAGCAACAGGAGGAAGATGAAAGATGTAAAAAAGTGAAACGCTTCGTTGGGGGTGGCCTTTTGATTGTCTTGATTGTCATAGGCTGGCATTTGTATGGTAAGAGAGAGAGAGAGGAGGGAAGAGGCAACACCTCTAACCCAATATGTTGATTTCCTATTTTGTTTTTCTTTTTTTTTGTTTCACGGAAGTCTAACATTGATCCGGTTTTTACACTTCCTGTCTAGAACACTTCACCTATGATCCCCTGCATCAAGTTAAAGAATCCCCCATGGAGCATGAAATCCATGAGTTTACACGCAGTCTATATGAACTGGAAGTCCAGCACAATCCCTATCTGGCGAAAGTGAATTTTCAGGGCAGAACTAAAGCCTCATATCGCGATGATAGAGCACAACATCCGTAAGTATAAAGAAAAAAAAAAAACAAAGAACACAAAAAGATTTGTAAAGCATGTTCTTGTTGTTGTAGTAGTTGTAAGAGTGTGTTGTCTTCGTTCATTATTCGTTGACTAAGTTCCCGTTAATTATCAACTCTCGAATGTGTCTACTGGCGAGAGAATGGAGGTTGGTCTGAATGATGCTACTTTACCCGAATCTTTTCTAGCTTCAGTACAGGCATAACTCTGCCCATGTTCACCCCTGTTATGCACGAGGAGGAGTAAAGCCCTCCTTATAATCAAAAAGTCAGCCTTGGTGTACCTTTTGCGTTGGGGGTATAGCTTCTATACTTCGAATTATTCATGGAGAGCCGATAACACCAAGTAGTTCTTGAGGTGAAAGTGTTTTGGTCTTGGGGAATTTCCTGCTACACCGTTTAGCGCTTCGACTTCTTATACTTAAATATAAGTTAGGACTGGCTTCTACCCTAGTAATTGGCGATTTAACGCTTCGTCTAAGCTGAAGCAAAGTGTACTGAAAAAGTGTGGTCTGGCATGAAAAGCTTATATGCTACGACTTTGCGGTCTACACAGTTTTCCCCTATTGAGATCTCGGCTAGCATGTACGGTAATGGAGGCGGCCATTGAAAATTCTCCAGCAAGGTCTAGGGCTAATGAAGTTATCGGTTGGATAACCACACACATTACTCAGACATTAGATTAGGTTAGGTAAGAGTGGCAGTCCTTTACAGACTCACTTAGACAATTTTAAGTCCATTGTGATCCCACAGTAGCGACAGACCAAGGATTCTGGCGGGAATCGAACCCACTACCCCTGCACAGATAATCCAAGCACGCTACCAACTCGTCTACCGGGGCGCCCAGACATGACTCTGCCCATTTTCCAGCGACGGGAACTACAAGAGTGTCCCGAGGAGGATTAAGATCCTTAGCCTGGTACCTTAAACTTATTTCTGTATTAGTGTAGAAGCATCATTGGAAGCCACCGTAGCGCAGAGGTTAGCGCGTTCGCCTATAAAGCTGAACACCTGGGTTCGTAACCTGGCGAGAACATAACAAAACATGTTCAGAGGTGTTTATCCCCTCCTAATGCTGGTGACATTTATGAGGTACTATGCGATGTAAAAACTTCTCCCCAAAGAGGTGTCGTACTGCTACACGCCGTTTTGTTTGACCTATAAAAAAAAAGGTCCCTTTTCATTGAGTTTAAACTTGAATTGGGCAGCACCCATCGATTTGTGAGCAAACTTCTCACAAGTTATTCATGCGCCTTAATGGAATACTCATGGCCAAATTTGCATTGCCTTATGCAAATATAACCCAGTCTGGACCATATGGGCCACAGATGTCGAAGAGCCTAACACTAACAATCGGGTAAAAAATGAGAGATTTATGGCCCCTAGACCTTAGATTTTGAAATCGGTATGTAAACCGATATATCCAAATATACCCCTATCTAGACCATACTCGGTACAAACGTCGAGGGGTCTAAAACAACTCATTGTGCCAAGTTTCAGCGAAATTGTCTCGACATTCTGAGTCTATCTAGCCATGTCCGTCCGTCTGTCGAAATCTCGATAGCGGTCGAACGCGTAAAGCTAGCAGCTTGAAATTTTGCACATATAGTTCTTATTGATCAATTAAGATTTGGATATAGCCCCATATAAACCGATCACTCCATTTGTCTCCTTAAGCCCCTAGAAGCCTCAATTTACATCCGATTGGATAAAAATTCTGAACAAAGACTTAAGTTCCAACATACATGCTAAGTATGATCAGAATCGGTCTATAAACAGATATAGCCCCCATATAAACCGATCCCCCGATTTGACTTCTTGAGCTCTTAGAAGCCTCAATTCTCGTCCTATTTGGCTGAAATTTCGAACAAAGACTTGAGTTATGCCTTCCAATATCCATGCCAGTTGTGATGTGAATATAAACCGACCACCGGATTTGATTTCTCGGGCCCACATTTCAACCGTTTTGGTTGAAATGTGGAACAAAGACTTGAGTTATGACTTCCAAAAACCATGCCAAGTATGATCCGAATCGGTCTATAATCAGATATAGCCCCCATATACAACGATAGATCCCAGGATTTGACTTCTTAAGCGCTTAGAAGCCTCAATTTTCATACGATTTGGCTGAAATTTGGGTCAAAGACTTGAGTTATGGCTTCCAATATCCATGCCGAGTATGAACAGAATCGGCCTATAAAACAGATATAGCCCCATATACACCGATTCCCGGATTTGACTTCTTGAGCCCTAAGAAGCCTCACCTGATTTGGATTACAATTTGGCCAAAACCCCTCCCGACCGAACTTAGCACGCTTTTACTTGTTTTCTCTTTTGTACATAAGGTGGAAAAATGCATTACGCATTTAACTATGGCCGTCACATCTCGCCGTATGGCTGGTTCGATCTCTACCGTCTGAAAACCAAATTATCTCTCGGGATAACCCTATAGAGGGCGCAAGCGTAGAAGAGCAATCGAACTCTCAGATAACTTCTCATAAATCTCATCCGGAACTCCGGCACTTTAAACATCCATCTTCATAGCCCGAAATACGTCCACCCATCTGAAGCTGTTAAAGGAGTTCTTAACATCCAGCGTTACCAATAGGACCATGGATCTGCTACCAGGCTTCAGCCGTTAACCAGCATCCACAATCTCAACTACGTCTTTTAGGGTCCCTATTGTCGACTTCCGTGGGCAGAAGACTTGTTGCCGTCTGGAGAGTCTTTAGGCTTTATGCCCGCTGTGTCCAGCAAACACAGTGGCCTGTAAGACAATGATGATTCTAGATTCCTTTTTCCGTTGCTGATCAAAGCCAGCCCTTGTTGTTTCCATGCATCTGGGAAAATTCCTTCTGATGGGCATATGATATAGGTTCAGAAGCATTTCTGGTCGTTTTTCCGCTTTTATCTTCATGACCTCTACTGGGCCTCCGTCAGGGACGTACGCCTTTCCCCTTTAAAGGTTAGGTGCAGAAAGTTAAAGTTATTCAAAGATGAATGGGGGATTGTGTTTGTCCATTTCAATGTTTTGGTCGTTTGGTCTTGGATCGTGTTCTGAAGATTCCTTCTCCTGCGGCGAGTACCGCCACCATTGCTTAGCTTTAATAAGTCTAGGCTTTATGCCCGCTGTGTCCAGCATACACAGTGGTCTGTAAGACAATGGTGATTCTGGATCACTTTTCCCGTTTCTGATCAAAAGCAGCCTTTGTTGTTTCCATGCATCTGGGGAAATTCCTTCTGACGGGCATCTGCTATAGGTTCAGAAGCATTTCTGATCGTTTTTCGGCTATCATCCTCATGACTTTTACTGAGGCTCCGTCGGAGACGGACGCCTTTCCGCTTTAAAGGCTACGTGCGGGGAGTTAAAGTTCTTCAAATATGAATGAGGGATTGTGTTTGTCCATTTCAATGTTTTGGTCGTTTGGTCTTGGATCGTGTTCTGGAGATTCCTTCTTCTGCGGCATGTACCTCCACGATTGATTAGCTTTAATAAGTCTAGGCTTTATGCCCGCTGTGTCCAGCATACACAGTGGCCTGTAAGACAATCTTGATTCTGGATTCTCTTTCCCATTGCTGATCTAAACCAGCCTTTGTTGTTTCCTTGCATATGGGAAAATTCCTTCTGATGAGCATCTGTTATACGTTCAGAAGCATTTCTGGTAGTTTTTCGGCGTTAATTTTCTATTGGGCCTCCGTCAGGGACAGGCGCCTTTCTCCTTAAAAGGCTACGTGCAGAGAGTTGAAGTTCTTCAAATATGAATGTGCAGCATACACGGTGGCCTGTAAGACAATGGTGATTCTGGATCCCCTTTCCCGTTACTGATCAAAACCAGCCTTTGTTGTTTCCATGCATCTGGGAAAATTCCTTCTAATGAGCATCTGATATACGTTCAGAAGCATTTTTTTTTCGCATTAATTGCACAAAATTCTATTACATTTAACATTAACTTGCGATTTTTTCTTATATTTAAATACATAACATATTTGTTCTCACAACATTTTGTTGCTTTTTTTGTGGTTTTTGTAGTCTACTTCAAGTCAATGAAGATTTATTGGCCTCGGGTGGCGAAGAAACTCGCACCATTGTCTTAATGAGACGTTTATTCGATAATTATGAATTGGATACCCATACAGTGGAGCATGTAACCGCAGAGGAGGAACAAGAGGAAGATGAATTCTTGAAGGCCATATTGGCAACGCCTGTGATGCAAAGAACAATGAAATTTTTGGAGTTTAAAGGTAAGTGAAGTTGGGTATAAAAATGATGAATGTTCCGTAGCAAATTGTGGAATTTGGAGACTAAACTTGAATGGGGTTTATTCTTTTTTTATTTCAAATGTGGTTCGCCTTATGGTATTTTGAAATTGGAACAAGTAACAGGTAAGAGCGTGCTAAGTTCGGGCGGGCCAAATCTTATATAGCCTCCACCATGGATCGCATCTGTCCAGTTCTTTGCGCAGTATCTCTTTTTAGGCAAACAAAGAATAATGAATATGGACGGAGGAGGAGGACCTATATCAAGTTATAGTCCGATTCAGGGCTCAAGAAGCAAAATCGGGAGATCGGTTTATATGGGAGCTGTATAAAGCTATAGATCGATTCAGACCATATTGCACACGTATGTTGAAGGCCATGGGAGAAGCCGTTGTACAAAATTTCCGCCAAATCGGATAAGAATTGCGCTCTCTAGAGGCTCTAGAATTCAAGATCCCAGATCAGTTTATATGGCAGCTATATCAGGTTATGGACCGATTTGCGCCATACTTATTACAGTTTTTGGAAGTCATATTAAAAGACCTCATGCAAAATTTTAGCCAAATCGGATGAGAATTGCGCCCTCTAGAGGCTCAATAAGTTAAGATCCAAGATCGTTTTATATGGCACCTGTACCAGGTGGTGGACCGATTTGGACCATACTTCGCACAAATGTTGGAAGTGATACCAAAACACCACGTGCAAAATTACAGCCAAATCGGATAAGAATTGTGCCTTCTAAAAGCTCCAGAGTCAAGACCCAATATAGATTTATATGGCAGCTATATCAGGTTATGAACCGATTTGAACCATACTTAGCACAGTTGTTGGAAGTGATATCAAAACACTACTTGCAAAATTTCAGTCAAGTCGGACTGGAATTGCGCTCTCTAGAGGCTTAAGAAGTCAAGACCCAAGATCGGTTTATATGGCAGCTATATCAAAACATTAACCGACTTGGCCCATTTACAATCCCAACCGACCTACAAACGGCAAAATTTCAAACGGCAAGCTTTACTCCTTTAAAAGTTAGCCGGCTTTCGACAAACAGACGGACGGACATGGCTAGTTCGACTTAAAATGTCACGAGGATCAAGAATATAAAGGGTGATTTTTTTGAGGTTAGGATTTTCATGCATTAGTATTTGACAGATCACGTGGGATTTCAGACATGGTGTCAAAGAGAAAGATGCTCAGTATGCTTTGACATTTCATCATGAATAGACTTACTAACGAGCAACGCTTGCAAATCATTGAATTTTATTACCAAAATCAGTGTTCGGTTCGAAATGTGTTCATTCACCGTAACGTTGCGTCCAACAGCATCTTTGAAAAAATACGGTCCAATGATTCCATCAGCGTACAAACCACACCAAACAGTGCATTTTTCGGGATGCATGGGCAGTTCTTGAACGGCTTCTGGTTGCTCTTCACTCCAAATGCGGCAATTTTGCTTATTTACGTAGCCATTCAACCAGAAATGAGCCTCATCGCTGAACAAAATTTGTCAAAATTTGAACACATTTCGAACCGAACACTGATTTTGGTAATAAAATTCAATGATTTGCAAGCGTTGCTCGTTAGTAAGTCTATTCATGATGAAATGTCAAAGCATACTGAGCATCTTTCTCTTTGACACCATGTCTGAAATCCCACGTGATCTGTCAAATACTAATGCATGAAAATCCTAACCTCAAAAAAATCACCCTTTATATACTTTATGGGGTTTTGGATGCATATTTCGAGATGTCACAAACAGAATGACGAAATTAGTATACCCCCATCCTATGGTGGAGGGTATAAAAAATGATGAATGTTCCGTAACATATTGTGGAATTTGGAGACAAAGCTTGAATGGATTGGTCCATTGTTTTTATACCTACCACCGAAGGATGGGGGTTTATTCATTTTGTCATTCCGTTTGCAACACATCGAAATATCTATTTCCGACCCTATAAAGTATATATATTCTTGATCAGCGTAAAAATCTAAGACGTTCTAGGCATGTCCATCCGTCTGTCTGTTGAAATCGCGCTACAGTCTTTAAAAATGGAGATATTGAGCTGAAACTTTTTACAGATTCTTTTTTGTCCATAAGCAGGTGAAGTTCAAAGATGGGCTATATCAGACTATATCTAGATATAGTCCCCATATAGACCGATCAACCGATTTAGGGTCTTAATCCCATAAAAGCCACATTTATTATCCGATTTTGCTGAAATTTGGGACAGTAGGTTACGTTAGGCCCATCGACATCCTTCTCCAATTTGGCGAAGATCAGTCAATATTTGGATATAGCTGCCATATAGGCCGATCCGCCGACTTTGGTTCTTAGGCCTAAAAAAGCTGATTTTGCTGAAATTTGGGACAGTAAGTTGTGTTAGGCCCCTTCGACATCCTTCTCCAATTTGGCCAAGATCGGTCCAGATTTGAATATAGCTGCCATATTGCCAGCATTAGGAGGAGAAAACCACAGCTGAAATTTTTTTCTGTTCAGCGTTCAGAGTCATAGGCGGACATGCTAACCTCTGCGCTTGTTTGAAATAAGAACAACTAAAAACGCATTAAATTGGGCCGAACCGAACTTTGCATTAGCACCCAATTGCAAATTTTTCGCCCCTGAACATTCCATAAAGGAACAGGGGCAAATTTCTCTAATACTAATGAGTGCTGTCCGATTCAAGTTTCAAGCTCAGTTGGACAAGGGGCATTGTTTTTTAGTCGATTCCTAAAGGCGTTCCACAGTGCGACATCTCATTGGGGAGAAATGTTAACAACGCATGGTGCCATACAAATGTCGACAGCATTAGGAGAGGAGGTACTCACGACACCATTCCACAAAGATGAGAAAGGTAAGTCCATACAGCGAAATCGGGTAATAGGGAAAATTCAGCGAAATCGGGTTATAGGAAAGCCATTTATGTGTGAAAGAAGTAAATTCGGAGATGTGTGTCTATGGCAGCTATGTCCAAACATGACTCGATCAGCACCATATTCAGGAAGGATGTGCAGGAATCTTATACAACTCCCAGCACTACATTTCAGAAAAATCGGGTTATACATAAGCAATTAATGAGTAAACGACCTTAAATCGCAGCTATATCCAAATATTTTCCGATCTGAACCATACTCCGCACTGACAATGAAGGACATAACACAACCCATTGTGCCATTTCAGCGAAATCGGGTAATAAATGATTATATGGCCCTTAGACCTTAAATCAGGGGATTGGACTTCATGATCTTGGTCTTCACGGTTATAACAAGTCTTTTCTGGACCATATTAGACACGGATATCAAGGGCTGATTTATAGGGCGTCGACTTCTTATAATTAAATATAAGTTAGGACTGGCTTCCACCCTAGTAATAAGCGATTTAACATTGTGTCTAAGCTGAAGCAAAGTCTTGAAAAAATTTGGACTGGCATGAAAAGCTTATATGCTACGACTCTGCGGTCTGCACAGTTTTCCCCTATTGAGACCTCGGCTAGCATGTACGGCAATGGGGCGGCCATTGAAAATTCTCCAGCAGGGCTAATAGTGAGATTATAGACCAAAATGATTCTTCCTTACTCATTACTCTGTCCATTTTCCAGGGATGGGGAACTACAAGAGTGTCCAGAGGCGGATTAAGATTTTTAGCCTGAAACTCGATTCCTAGTACATTCAACTTTTTTTTGCATAAGTATAGAAGCATTATTGGAAGCCACTGTATCGCAGACACTGAACGCCTGGGTTCGACAACAATTTTGTTCACAATTTGCTGTATATATTTCAAAAACGGGTTTTTTATTTGCCAACAATTTTTTCCTTTTCCTCAGGGTAATCATTCATCTTTGACATTTTTTGAGCAACAGAATTTGTAGTCTTTCCCTACCTATTTGACCCTTAGTACTCCAAAAGGTTTAGTTTTCAAAGTCTAACAAAATTAAATTCACTCGCCTGCCCTTTGCCTTCAATAATTGCTCCTTGACCTAGGACGAATCATATTTTTCCGTGAAAGCAATTTACAACATGGTATTGGTTTTTCTTTTTATCTTTCGCAAAAAAAAGTTCGCCAATTACTGCAATGATATTTTTAAAAATGCATCGTGTCAGTGCTATTTGCATAGTAAATACATAGGAGTATAATTAATCAATTTTTGCTTGCGTCAATAATGTCAGACATAAATTGTAAACTTTATGAAAACTATCGCGTGCACGGCGACATATGCATATGAAATTGGCATTTAATGTTTAAGTTGGCTCTAATCTCAGATTTGGAATATACAATGCAATGCAAATTTATTGAATTTTTTAACAAATCAAATCCAAAGTCGTCCTTGAATATTCCAAGAGCTTAAAGATTTCCTGCAAAATCAAAAAGGAAAGAGGGTTCTGTGGTAAGGTCCCAAATATACGCAATAACAGAAAAACAAACTAAATGCATATTTTGAGAGGATTTTACATTTTTGCCAACGGTCGAAAACAAAGTCATTGCTACTATATGCGCACATCAATCCAACTTCATGTCATGAGGGCTGCACGACAACCCTTTGTCATATTGTGCTATGCCGAAACAACCACCATACCATTGATTGTTATCACAGCAACACGGCATACCTGCATCGCATCAGACAACAGTGTCCATCTTGAAAATATTTCAGAAAAGAAAAAAACCCAAAGAGACTTATTTATCTCTTATATAATGGCGCCAAAAGAACATTTGACAAAATGGTTGAAGGCATCATAAAATCTTTCTCTCTATTTTTTAATTAAGGAAATGTAAACTGAGAGAACGTGCCAATCGTAAATAGCGGAAAATTCTGAGATATGAAAACGTGTAGAGGAACAGGGCCGTTATGAAAAATCAGGAATTTTGTGAGGATAGTGAACTAAAGGCCTGCAAATGTGATATTTTTGCCATCGGTTGAAAACAAATTCATTGCCACTATATGCGAACATCAATCCAACTTCATGCCATGAGGGCGGCGCAATAACTCTTTGTCATATGGTGCAGTGCCGAGACAACCACCATGCCGTTGACTGTTATCACAGCAACACGGCATACCTGCAATGCATCAGACAATAGTGTCCATTTTTGAAAATATTTGAGAAAAGAAGAACCCAAAGAGATTTTCTATCGCTTATATAATGGCGTCAAAAGAACATTTTGACAAAATGGTTGAAGGCATCATAAAATCTTCTCTCTATTTGGTAATTAAGGAAATGTAAACTGAAAGATCGTGTCAATCGTAAAGAGCGGAAAATTCTGAGATATGAAAACGTGCAGAGGAACAGGACCGTTATGAAAAACCAGGAATTTTGTAGGAATTGTGAACTGAAGCCTGCAAATGTGACATTTTTGCCATCGGTCGAAAACAAATTCATTGCTACTAATCGAACATCAATCCAACTTCATGCCATGAGGGCGGCGCAACAACTCGTTGCCATATGATGCAATGCCGAAAAAATCACCATGCCATTAACTATTATCATAGCAAAACGATACCTGCACTGCATCAGATAACAGTGTCCATCTTAAAAATTATTTATTTGAGAAAAGTAAAAACCCAAAAAAATTTGTATACCTGTTTTATGATGGCGTCAAACGAACATTTGACAAAATGGGCGAAGGCATCATAAAACCTTTCTCTCTATTTTGTAATTAAGGAAATGTAAACTGAAAGATCGTGCCAATCGTAAAAAGCGGAAAATTCTGAGATATGAAAACGTGTAGAGGAACAGGACCGTTATGAAAAACAAGGAATTTTGTGGGGATTGTGAACAAAAGGCCTGTAAACATGAGATTTTTGCCATCTGTCGAAAACAAATGCATTGCTACAATTGGGTTGCCCAAAAAGTAATTGCGGATTTTTCATATAGTCGGCGTTGACAAATTTTTTCACAGCTTGTGACTCTGTAATTGCATTATTTCTTCTGTCAGTTATCAGCTGTTACTTTTAGCTTGCTTTAGAAAAAAAGTGTAAAAAAGTATATTTGATTAAAATTCATTCTAAGTTTTGATAAAAATGCATTTACTTTCTTTTAAAAAATCCGCAATTACTTTTTGGGCAACCCAATATATGCGAACATCAATCCATGAGGGCGGCGCAACAACTCTTTGCCATATGGTGCAATGCCGAAACAATCACCATGCCATTGACTGTTATCACAGCAAAACGACATACCTGCACGGCATCAGGCAATGATGGCAGGCAAAAGCTGTTAAAAAATAATTACAGATTTTTGCGGCGAAGGAAAAATGTGCGTGGGGTTTTCATCTATTGGAACTAGTCATGTATATAAAATAACGATATTAGTTTTCATACCCTCGCCCATCTAGCCATGTCCGCCCGTCCGTCTGTCTGCAGAAAGGAGTAAGCTAGCCCCTTGAAATTTTGTCCAAATACTTCTTATTTGTGTAGGTCAGATGCGATTTTAAATGGCCCATATCGTTCCATGTTTTGATATAGCTGTCATATAAACCGATCTGGGTTCTTGAGCCACTAGAGGGCGCAATTCTTATCTGATTTGGCTGAAATTTTGCTTGAGGTATTTTGTTATGGCTTCCAACAGCAGTGCTAAGTATAGTTGAAATGGCCCACAATGTTATATAGCTATCATATAAACCGATGTGGGGTCTTGCCTTGAACCTCTAGAGGGCGCAATTGTCATCGGTTTGGCTGAAATTTTGCATGAGGTGTTTTGTTGTGGCTTCCAACTACTGTGCTAAGTTAAGTTGAAATCAGCCCATAATGTGATATAGCTGTCATATAAACCGATTTGGGGTCTTGACGTCATGAGCCTCAAGAGGGCGCAATTATTATCGGTTTGGCTGGAATTTTGGGGACGTGTTTCCTTACGACTTCCAACGACTGTGCTAAGTATGGTTCAAATCGGTTCATAACCTGATATAGCTGCCTTATTAACTGATCTTTAATCTTGAGCCACTAGAGGGCGCAATTCCTATCCGATTTGGCTGAAATTTTGGCATGACGTATTTTTTAATGACTTCCAATAACCCTGCCAAATATGTTTCAAATCGGTCCATGCTTTGATATAGCCACCATAAAAACCGATCTCGGATCTTGACTTCTTGAGCCACAGGAGGATGCAATTCTTATCTGATTTGGCTGAAATTTTGCACAATGTGTGTTTGTTATGACTTCCAATAACTATGTCAAATATGGTTGAAATCGGTCCTTAACTTGATAGAGCTGCCATATAAACCGATTTTGAATCTTGACTTCTTGAGTCAAGGTTATGAACCAATTTCAATCATATTTGGCACAGTTGTTGGAAACCATAACAAAGCACCTCATGTGGGTCAAAAAGTCAGGATTCAAGAACGGTTTATATGGCAGCTATATCAAAATATGGACCGATATAGCCCATTTACAATCCCAACTGACCTAAACACATCATTCAAAATTTTCAGCCAAATCGGATAATAATTGTGCCCTTTAGTGGTTCAAGAAGTCAATATCCAAGATTGGTTTATATGGGAGCTATATCAAAACATGGATCGATATGACCCATTTTCAATCCCAACTGACCTAAACATGTCATTCAACATTTCAGCCAAATCGGATAAGAATTGCGCCCTCTAGTGGCTCAAGAAGTCAAGATCGCAGATCGTTTTATATGACAGCTTTATCAGGTTATGAACCGATTTCAACCATATTTGGCACAGTTGTTAAAAAACATAACAACATAACAAAACACCTCATGAAATTTTCAGCCAAATCGGATAAAAATTGCGCCCTCTAGCGGCTGAAGAAGTCAACATCCAAGATCAGTTTATATGGCATAAGATCGGATAAGAATTGCGCCCTCTAGAGGGTCAAGAAATCAAGATCCCAGATCGTTTTATATGACGCCTATATCAGGTTATGGACCGATTTCAACCATACTTAGCACAGTTGCTGGAAATCATAAAAAAACACCTCATGAAAATTTCAGCCAAATCGGATAAGAATTGCGCCCTCTAGTGGCTCAAGAAGTCAAGAAGTCAAAATTCAAGATCGGTTTATATGGCAGCTATATCAAAACATGGACCGATATGGCCCATTTACAATCCCAACTGACCTAAACACGACATTCAAAATTTTAGCCAAATCGGATAAGAATTGCGCCCTCTAGAGAGTCAAGAAGTCAAGACCCAAGATCGGTTTATATTACGCCTATATCAGATTATGGACCGATTTCTACCATACCTCCTATGGTGGAGGGTATAAAAATGAAACATTCCGAAGAATGGAAACAATCGAAGCAATGGGAATATTCATGGAATGATAGTTTGATATGTTGAAAACGGAATGATAAAATAAGGTTTGAGGGTGTTGAAAACGTATTGAGACCATCCTTCAGTGGTGGATATAAATAAAAAATTTTCAATTTCTTCTCTTTTAGGTGTTGCCACCAACAACAAAGACTCACAGCTGCATCTCCTTAAGGACATGTGGTTTAGCCAATACTCAAGGGGACAAGGGCGCATTGGTAGCTCAGGATTTGAGCATGTCTTCCTGGCGGAGATACGAGAGGGCAATATACTCGGTCTACACAATTGGATATATTTCCATGAGCAAGAGAAACTCGGACACTTAGACTATAAAGGACATATAGAAAAATTAAATCTAGAAAAGGTAAACAGATTGGACAGAGAAAAAAAAGTAATTTTTTTTTAAATAATTTTTCATGACTCTTCACAGGATGGTCACTATTTGATGTCGCTGCGTTTTAGCTTTCACCGCATCAACAAACCCTACAACACCCTCTTTGTGGGCACCTCTCCGGAACTGGAAATGAGCCTCTACACCATGTGCTTTCTGCTGAGTGTGGGTCAGCCTTGTGCCGTGCAATTGGGTCATGTGAAATTCAGTATTATCACTCATGCCTGGGATTGGCATGGCAAGAAAATGGTTGCCACTGCCTATCCCTCTTTGGAGAATTAGTTGAAATTCCTATTTTTTTATAATAAATTAATTTTATTAATTTTTTTTAAATGTTTTTTTGTTTTTGATTTTTTTCTGTAGATTTCAACTCGATTACAAAATAATTTACACAGATTTCCCTTCCCTGCTCAGACTACTACTACTACTTCTTCAGCTCACTCATTGCTATCCTCCTTGTGGTTGTGGGAGTGGGTGTTAGTGTCATTTCCGATATTGAGTCAAATTGCAGCTCCCCACTGATGGCAGCCGGCTGTGTCGCATCAATCTCGAGCTCCTCAACTTCTGTGTCCGAATCCGAGAAGGAACGAATTAAACTGGGACTACTTATGCTAAATTCCAAATCGAAGGGATCCAAGCAGTCAAAGGTTAGATTTGTAGTCAAATCCAGATCAGGATCGCGACTACTTTTTGGTTGCTGGCGTGGAAGACTGTTGTGGCAGAGCGGATTTTCCGCCGGAGACGCCTCCAGCTGCAGCTGTTGGCCCCACAGAGCCACTGCCCGCTCGCGGTTGTGAGCGGCCTTCTGTTGGGCCACCTCCTCCAGCGGCACTTGCTGGAGCTGTTGTTGCAGCAGCAGCTGGTGCGGCTGAGGGTGTTGGTGGTGAGGCTTGTTTTTCTTTCGCTGTTGCACTGGGTGTTGTTGTAGTGCCCGGCGTAGTGGTGTCAAGTGCGGCGCTTCCCTGTCCGCCTGTGGTGTCGTACTGATATGCAGAGGGGTCATAGTCAGCGGTGTTGTAGTCGTAGGCGGAGGTATCATAGCCTGCTCCCGTTGCATCATATTGGCTCGGGTCATATTGGGATTGATCATAGGTCTGGTCATAGGCGCTGGCATCATACTGCTGTTGGTCGTATCCCTCATAGCCTGTGTAGTCGTTTGCACCGTACTGCCCAACACTTCCCGCTGTGGCCAGGTTTGCACTTTGTGGTTGTTGTTGCTGCTGGCCGGCAGTGGAGTAATCCGTTGTGTTCGTATTTGTATTGCCAGCGTTTGGCTCTCTTGACTGCTGCAGCTGCTGCTTTTTCTCTCCCTCGCCAATGTTGTCTTTGCGATTCTCGTCGTCGTTGTCATTGTTGACTGCTGACTTGTAGTCATAACCGCCTGTCGCTGGATCATATTTGGACTTGTAGTCTGTGTCATATGAAGATGTGACTGGTTTGCTAGCTCCGATGTTGCCGCTGCTGTTGTTGGGGTCCCCGGTTGAAGTTTTACCCAATATGGAGTCGTAGCTGTAGGGATTGGGGGTCTTGCCATCTCCGGCGCTGTTGTTGTAGTCGTCAGCTGCTGTGAGAGGTGTTCGTGGGGTGTCGGTTGTGCCAAATGTGGACGGCTTGTAGTCGAGAGAGGCTAAGGGTTATAAGAAGAAACAAGGGGAAAATAATATAAACATGGTGAAATAAAATAAAAATATATCTTGAGTGTGGTAAAGAGTGTTTTTTTTTTTAAAGAGTGGTTTTGAATGTTGTCACACTTTTTTTGAAGTTGGTTTATTTGAAGTCATTATTTGATCTATGCTTAGTTTGGGTTGCAACCAAAAACCAAATAAGAGCGTGTTAAGATCGGCCGGGCCGAATCTTATATACCCTTCACCATGGACCGCATTTGTCGAGTTATTTGCGCGGTATCTCTTTTTAGACAAACAAAGAATAATGGATAAGAATTTTTATGCTATTGAAGCCATATCAAGTTATAGTCCAATTCGGGCCTTAAATTGAATGTTGAAGAGCATAGTAGAAGTCATTGTGTAAAATTTCAGTCCACTCGGATAAGATTATGCTCAAGAAGCACAATTGGGAGATCGGTTTATATGGGAGCTGCATCAGATTACTGATCGATTCAGACTATATTAGACACGTTGGTTGAAGGTAATGGAAGAAACCGTTGTACAAAATTTCAGCCAAATCAGATAAGAATTGCACCCTCTAGAGGCTTAAGAAGTCAAGATCCCAGATGGGTTTATATAACAGCTATATCAGGTTATGAACCGATATGAACCATAATTGGTAGAGTTGTTGGAAATCACAACGAAATACCTTATGCGAAATTTCAGCCAAATCGGATAAGAATTGCGCCCTCTAGAGGCTTAAGAAGTCAAGATCCCAGATCGGTTTATACGGCAGATATATCAGTTTAAAAACCGATATGAACCATAATTGTCACAGTTGTTAGAAATCAAAACGAAATACCTTATGCCAAAGTTCTGCCAAATAGGATAAGAATTGCGCCCTCTAGAGGCTCAAGAAGTCAAGACCCAGGATCGGTTTATACGGCAGCTATATCAGGTTATGGACCGATATGAACCATACTTGGCACAGTTGTTGGAAATCACAACAAAATACCTTATGCCAAATATCAGCCAAATCAGATGAGAATTGCACACTCTAGTGGCTTAAGAAGTCAAGACCCACGATCGGATTCCATGGCAGCAATATCGGTTCAGATTTGGATATGGCTCTCATATAAACTGATTTCCTGATTTTCCTTCTTCAGCCCCTGGAAGCCTCAATTTTTACCGGACTTGGTTGACATTTTGCATGTAATGTTCTGTCATGATTTTCAACAACTGTGCCAAGTTCGGTCCAAATCGGTCAAGAACCTGATATAGCTCCCATATAAACAGATTTCCCTATTTGAATCCTTGAGCTTCTGGAAGCCGCAATTTTTGTCCGATTTATCTGTATCAAATACGGTCCAAATCGCTCTATAACCCGATATAGCTCCCATATAAACCGATCATCCAATTTTATTTCTTGAGCACCTGGAAGCCACAAATTCAGTTCCCGTTAGTAATTCAGTTATTTCCCGGGCTCCTTATTCGCTAAAAGGTTTTTTGGGTTGTGTGTTTTTTCTAAGACTTGGAGGCATATTTGGATGTCCGATTCGTTTTCTACTCACAAATACCTTTTATTAGAGTCCCATATTGTCTCAATCGGTCTACATGCCCGCTTTGGTGGGTTTTAGAAGCGGGCGCCCCTCTAATACTTGACCCTATATTTTGATACAAGGTTCGAATTCTATTTCCAAATATTTTTCGTTTCATGTCCACATATTCCCGATTTACATAATTTTACGTTTGGTTAATGTTTTGGGGGTAAAGGGGAGAGTCCGCTTTGCAGAAAACGCAGCGCATATCGCTGGACATTTTTTCTGATGTTGTCGCTCGTTTGCGAACCTAGGAGTTCTAACTGCATAACTTTTCTTTTCATTGGAATAACCTTTTCTGTTGTGTTTTGGTGAAAATGTGTAGGTGTGGTGTATAAAAAAAGAATTTCTCTCTCTCACACCATCATAAAAACACACCATAAAGATGTGTTTTAAAATAGTGCAGCGAATTGGCTTGTCGACCACAGCATGCTTTGCCAAGTGCCATATTACTTGCCCAAACAAGAAAGAGAGAGAGCGAGAGAATGTTAAGTGCAAAAGATGTCTAGACTTTTACCTTTGCCTGCTGATGGTAAACTGTCATATGAGGTTGATGTATTGTCAATTTTGCCAATACGATCGCTGTTTAACATGCGATTTGTTAGATATTCTACATTTGATTGTAATGAGGATATTTCCGTTCTTTTTTCGATAGAAACACCCAGAGAAAGAGTTAGGAGAGACAGAGAGAAATAGAAAGGGGGGAAAAGAAACAAGAGAATACTATTAGTTAGGACAAGTACCGTTAACAAACCTTATAATGTCGTTGCGGTTCAGTGTGATAATGTGTCATTGCTGTTGTTGTTGTGTTTGACTTGGCTGTTGAGAGATTATTATGAGTGTGTATGATGGAATTATGCTCTTCACGACCACTTCTCTCATGATCACTGTTCGCTGCTGGTGACAAATGCATTGAACTGCTGCTATATTTGTGCAGAGTATTACTAAGATCTTTATAACTCGACCAGATCTGTTTCAAACGATCCATAAGCTTGGAATTCATTTCACGTAAATTTTGTTTTTCTGAGCTAAAATGGTGCCAAAAAAATATATGGGGAAGAGAGAAAGAAAGATTAATAAAAAAACAACAAAAAAAAAATAAAAACTTTTAACTAAAGGGGATGAAAAGAAGTTTGATTCAAATTTTTACCAATAAGACTTCACAATTTTAAAGTTTTATTTTTGGCTAAAACTGGGTAAAGAGCATAATTCGGTGTTTTTTGGGTTTGCGAGGACCATTTTCTCAAAACTCATTTTAACCGCTTCTTGAGAAAATGACCCTTAGTTGTTTTTGATATTAACCCAGGTTAATTCTTGAAATCTCTTTAGAGTTTGGTTGCCTCCGTTTCCGATGTATTATGCAAATCCAAATACAATTCATTGTCATCGGTTAGAGGCGTGCTGAGAGGTGGAGCCTCTGTACTACTTGGCTCGGTCTGTGATGGTTCAGGTTGAATTTCCACTTCCACCGCCTTTTCACTCGCCACTTCTTCCTTGCCGCTACGATGGGTTTTTGGCACCAAACGCACATTCACATCAACTTTGAAGGGTTTCTTGGTTTTATCCTCCTTGCGATAGGTTTCCGAGGTATCCTCGGTATTTGTGGCTTGCTCACTCTTCTCGGCCGGCATCAAATCTTTGAGGCATTCCTTATTGTCACAACAAGCCCTTATTAAATGCTGTGTAGTGCGACAACAGGTGGTCAGGTGAAGATGATCCCCATTATCGCCGGCAAAAGGTCGCCTTGAACGGTTGTGGTCAGTTTCTATAGTCACCGGTGGGTGATCGTTAGTCTGACATTTGTGGCAGGCCTTGATGGTTTGCTTTAAAACTAGACGCTGTTGCAACCAAGTCAACGGCTCTGTTTTGTTAGTGCAGCTAGAGAGATCTTCGCTACTGGCGAAATTATTCGCTCGAGCAGGAAATTCGCCGCGTTCATGCGAATGACTTGAATGTGAGCGATGTTGATGTGCTTGATGATGATTGTGACACTTGCGCCTGGGTGTATGCTTTAATCCATTGCGACAACTATCCTCAGTGGCCGCGGTGGCATTCACTGTGGTTGTGGTCTCTAATCTGTGTGTTGTGTGTGGGGAAGTGTGGTGATGATGATGGTGGTTATGGTGGCGGTGGTTATTTTGGCTATTGTTATCTAAATTTTTGTCCTCGCTATGAGAGCAATTGTACGTAGGTTGGTGCATGTCTAGAGTGTTCAAATCATGCCTAAAAGTGTGTTGTTGTTGTTGTTGATATTGGGGCGTTGTATGATCGTAAGGCGGTTTAAGGGGTTGGGGTAAAAGTGTTTTCGAACAGTGTGGTGAAGTGTTTCGGTAGATTTTCGAATATGCCGTTGCCGTTATGGGATTGCCATATCTGCGAAAATCCCTGGCATGGTGGGGATTACTGCTACTGGATGTCAGAGATGGATTCGCATGTGCTCGATATTTACAAGCCTCACAATCTCCTCCTCGACGATTGTTGGGCGAGGCACAACGTATATTGTGTGGGCAATGGCATTTGTTTTTAT